>NC_026004.2:77074001-77223859 GCF_000442705.2 Elaeis guineensis | reverse complement strand
AGATTTTAAATATTAGATAATAAAATTAGATCTAATATATAATAGATCTGAAATAGCATAAGATAAAAAATTTTAAATTATTCCGCCCCAGATTTGATGAAATCTGAAAGATCCTACAAAGAAAAAAGATGATTTTTCCTTCAACAGGTATCAGAGCCAGATTTTTGGCTCTATTTCAGATCTAATTTAGATCTAATTTTTTATTTATTTATCTAATATTTAAAAGATTTTAAATTATCATATCAGATATGATAAGATCTGAAATTAAAATATTTAAAATTAAATCTAAGAAGATCTAACATGCATGAGATGTATGACTAGACTAGGATTAGTTGAATCCATGAACAGTCTTAAGTTTTATATTTTAATGAGATTAAAATATAAATTAAATCTAATTTATTCTCTATTTTTTTGATATTATAAGTGTTATAATTAGATCAAAAAATAAAAAATAAAATTTTAATTTTTTCATAAATTGATCTGTTGCATGCCTAGACTAGTTGTAGAATTGTTTCAGTAACGTATCTAGAATAGATTTAATTTTGAATAGTTCAATTTAAATCTTATTTTTTAGATATTACATGTGATGTATCAGATCTGAAAGCATATTAATTAGATCAATTTTTGATACATGAGATGTATGCAAAGCATGTATTAGTTAGATCTTAAATTGTATATGAGATATGTAAATTTAGATCTAACAGTTTTGTAGTTAAATTTATATTTTTGATTAAGGTGTTCTTCATGGCCGTCCGGTCATAAGAATGAGGTAGAATTTCAAGACCCTCTCTTCTCATTCAATGGGGTGTTCTTATGATGTGTAGGAGTGCCGTGCGTTCATCCTTAATCAGAAATCAAAACTTACTTTTCTGCAAAATCTTAGATCCTGAAACCTTAAGATTTATTTTACATATTTTGTTTATGAACCCAAACTTAATTAATGAATTAAGTTTATGAAATCAATTTGGTCTAAAATTGAGAATTTCAGATCTAAGACATTTTCATAAAATTAGGTTCGGACTTGGATAGCTCAATTAGGTCTAGCGGTTGATCAAACTGAATCAAGAGTTGGTTAGGTGGGATCATGAAAGCTAATAATTAACAAGCCTAATAGGATTAAGTCTGGGTCAAAGTCGAATTACATTTAGATGTGACTCGATCAAGTTAAGACCTAATTTGGCTCAGTGGTTAGAGCCTGGATTGTAGGCTAACCCAATTAGTTTTGGTTCGATAATTTGGTGTCTAAGGTAAGTTGGGTAGATGCGATCGATTGATTTTTAATTGAGAACTATTCGACTCGAATACATTCTTGTCGAGTTAATGGCATATCCCTTCCACCGGTCTCACTTACCTGGCCATATGTGTTAACCTAGTTCTGATTTGAGGTGGCTAACAATTCGAGCTGACCTATGCTACTAGGTTAGTCATAATTGTTATGACTATGTTTAATGAGACCTAAATCAAATCTTTCTAAGAAAATATTAAGTCTAAATCTTCCACCATTATGGATGTGCGGGCCCTTCCCGGGGTTGATTGTTCTCGGCTGGTTACAGTGGCTCAGTTGCATCGAAAAGATGCAACTATATCCATTAGGCATTAGATGCTATGAATTAGAGGATGGATTGGGCTCAATATTTCGGATACGATGAGGGATCCAATCAGGAATCTAGTTCGTGCAAATGGTGGGTCTAACTTAACTAAAGATTGGAGCAATATTTCAGACACGGTGAGCTTCATGAATTAGAGACCAAATTTTGGATGCACCATGATTAGAGAATCATTGGACAAGAGTTGTCCATTCATCGGTTGACCCATCACCAATAACTGTTAGGTGAGGTGATGAGCCAGTTAGTGAGACCGCACCACCCACTAGAAATCACTGATCACGAAGATTTTCACATCTCTTCCAAGGGAGTGTAGGGATCTGAGAAAATAGTGGGAGCTTAATTTGTTTAAAAGTAAAATCTCTAAACAAATTGGTTAAGTCTGATTACAAAATCAAACTAGAAACTTTCGACTCTCTACAAGAAATATGTCTACCTTCAACCCCCTGACCAAAATACTAGACACCCATAGATTGACTGGATCAAATTTCAAAGACTGGTTGAAAAACTACAGAATTATTCTGGATTTCAAAAAATTGACTCATGTCTTGGACCAGGACCCACCTGCCATGCCAGCACGTCCGACTGCTGAACAGAGAGCGTCTCTAAAAAAGTGGACGGATGATGATAACAAAGTAAGGTACTACATGTTGGATGCAATGTCTAATGACTTACAGCACCAGCATGAGAATATTTTGACTACCCGCCAAATATTGGCTCACCTACAAGAGTTGTTTGGTGAACAGAGTCGCACGGTTAAGTATCAAGTCTGTCAAAGACTTTTTAAGGCCAAGATGCGTGATGGACAGTCAGTCCAAGATCATTGTTTGACAATGATCAAGGATCTTGAGGAGCTTGAGAAGCTCGGTATCATCTTAGACAAAGATTTTCAGATTGATGTGATCCTTCAGTCCTTGTCCGATGCATATGGTCAGTTCATCATGAACTTCCATATGCATAAGATGCAGTGTACCTTGGCCGAGTTAATGAACATGCTGGTTACGGCTGAGCTTTCTATGAAGGGTTCAAAATGCTCAGTTCTTACTATGGAGCAGACTTCTTCCAAGAGAAAATCTTTTGAAAAGAAAAAGAAGTCTACGGAGAAGCAGAAGGTGGATGGCAAGAAGAAGAAGACAGAACCGAATAAGAAGACTGCTGATAAGGAAAAATATTTTCACTGCCAATCAGACGGCCATTGGAAGCGAAATTGTCCTCAATACCTGGCCACCCTAAAGAACAAGAAGGATGGTTCTTCTGGAGGTATGCTCATTTTAGAATCTAACCTTACAATTTCTTCTGCATCCAGTTGGGTGCTTGACTCTAGTTCTAGTGCTCATTTGTGCACTTCTATGCAGGGTCTTGAGGAGAGCAGGAGGCTGAGGGATGGGGAGATGATCCTACGCATCGAGAATGGAGCAAGAGTTGCTGTTGTAGCCATGAAAACCTATCCTCTGTGATTACCGTTAGGATTAGATTTAGTTTTAAGAGACTATTATTATGTGCCTGCAGCAAGCAGGAATTTGATTTCTATTTCATGTTTAGCACAAGAAGGCTATGTGATTAGCTTTCATAAAAACCATTGTAATATTTTTTATGAAAATAATAAAGTTACAAATGATTTTATCATTAACGGTCTCTATCAGTTACATGTTGATGTATCTGTATTTAATATCGAGCAAAATGTGAATGCCATAGGAATTAAAAGGCCTAGAGATAGTCTAAATGATAGGTATCTGTGGCACCTAAGGCTAGGTCATATAGCGGAAGACAGGGTTAACAAATTAGAGAAATCCAGACTGTTGAGTCCGTTGACTTTCAAGTCATATCCAGTTTGTGAATCATGCCTTCAAGGTAAAATAATCAAGCTTCCTTTTGTGGGACATGGGGAAAGGGCCACAGACCTACTTGTCCTAGTACATACAGATGTGTGCGGTCTATTTGATGTGCCGGCTAGAGGCAACTACGTCTACTTCATTACCTTTATCGATGATATGTCTAGGTACGGATATGTGTTTCTAATGAAACACAAGTCTGAAGCTTTTGAAAGGTTCAAAGAATTCAGACATGAGATAGAAAAACAAACAGGAAAGCCCATTAAGGTTCTTCGATCAGATTGAGGAGGTGAATACCTTAGTCGGAAGTTTCTAGACTATCTTAAGGATAATGATATAATCTCTCAATGGACTCCACTTGGAATGCCATAACTCAATGAGATTTCAGAACGGAGAAATCGGACTCTATTAGATATGGTCTGTTCTATGATGAGCTTTACGGACCTCCCTGAATTTCTTTGGGGATAATGTCTCATGACAGTAATTTATGTATTGAATACGGTTTCCTCTAAAATCGTTCCTACCACACCGTATGAGATATGGCATGGTAAGAAGCCAAGTCTGAATCATTTTAAAATTTGGGGTTGTCCGGCTCATGTCAAGAGACAGCAGACGGACAAGTTAGAGTTCAAGTCTTTTAGAGCTTGATTCATAGGATATCCTAAAGAGTCATTAAGATACTATTTTTATATTCCGGAGGACCACAATGTGATTGTGAGTCGAAATGCTATTTTTCTTGAAAAATAGTTTATTCAAGATGGTGGCATCAGAACAATAATTAAGCTCAAGGAGAATGTCTTCCAAGAGCAACGAGCTAAAGAACCTGAGGAACCAAATCAATCAGAACCAGTCCTAACATAACCTCTTCCACCTCGTAGATCGACTAGGATTTTTCGTCCTCCTGAAAGATACTTAGGTACCATACAAGAGGATGTAGAGAAAATATTCCTCATGAAAAATGGGGTTCATGGTGATGATCTCAAAACCTGTGACAAGGCGATATCAGATATCAACTTTGAGAAATGGTTAGAGGCAATGAGATCAGAAATTGACTTGATGCACTCAAACCAAATCTGGACCTTGGTAGATCCACCTGAAGGTATTGTACCTATTGGGTGTAAATAGATCTTCAAGAGAAAGATAGGTGCAGATGGGAATGTAGAGACATTCAAGGCTAGGCTCGTAGCGAAAGGTTATAGTCAGCACGAAGGCATTGACTATCAGGATACCTTCTCGCCCGTAGCCATGCTAAAATCTATCTGCACATTGCTTGCTATTGCAGCCTATTTCGATTATGAAATATGATAGATGGATGTGAAAACGACGTTCTTAAATGGATATCTTGAGTACGATATCTATATGGAACAGCCGCTTGGTTTCATATCCAGTGATGATGATCACAAGGTCTGCAAGCTGCAAAGGTCCATTTATAGACTTAAGCAAGCATCTCGGAGCTGGAATACTCATTTCAATGATGTGATCAAAATGTTTGGTTTCATCAAGAACGAGGAGGAACCATGTGTGTTCAAAAAGGTCAGTGGGAGCGCAGTTGTCTTCCTCGTATTGTACGTAGATGACATCCTCCTAATTGGGAATGATATTCCCATGTTGACCTCAGTCAAAATATGGTTGTCTAAGGAGTTCTCTATGAAAGATCTAGGAGAGGCATCCTTTATACTGGGTATTAAGATCAATAGAGATAGACCAAATAGGATGCTCGAACTTTCACAGAAGATGTACATAGAGAAGGTGCTAAAAAGGTTTAGCATAGAAAACTCCAAAAGAGGTTTATTACCTTTTAGACATGGCATTCATCTCTCCAAGAAGATGTGCCCTAGCACACCTGAGGAGATTGAATGCATGAGCAAGATCCCTTATGCTTCGGCAATAGGGAGCCTCATGTATGCCATGCTATGTACATGACCTTATATAGCTCATGCTGTGAGTGTCACAAGCAAATATCAGTCAAATCCAGGCGAAAAGCATTGGACTTCTATGAAATGTATCCTTAAGTACTTGAGAAGGACTAAGGATATGTTTCTAGTCTTTGGGAATAGAGAACTTCAGATTCAGGGATATACAGACTCAAACTTTATATCTGATATAGATGATCGAAAGTCGACATCTGGGAGTCTATTTATTTGCAATGGTGATGCAGTTAGCTGAAAGAGTTTCAAGCAGATGGTGATTGCTGATTCCACCATGGAGGCAAAGAACATTGCTGCACGGAAGCTGTGAAGGAGGCATTCTAGTATAAGAAGTTTGTCGCAGAGCTTGGAGTGATGTCATCGGATGCCATACCTCTTTACTATGACAATAATGGCACCATAGCCCTAGCTAAGGAGCCAAGGTCTCACCAGAAGTCTAAGCAAATCGAGCGGCAATTCCATCTGATCTGTGATTACCTCGAAAAGGGTTATGTCGAGGTCAAGAGAGTCGACTCCACAGACAATATGGCAGACCCACTGACAAAGCCATTAGGCCAGCAAAAGATCGAAGCCCACCTTGAGAAGATGGGACTTAAATATGTAGCCAATTGACATTAGGTCAAGTGGGAGTTTGTTAGATGTGTGCCCTAGATGCCAGATTGGCTGACACATTCCTATACAAATCTAAGGACAAATTTATAATTTTGACTATAAATTAATAAATGGGTTATTCTTCTATCACATTGTGTATATTGTGTCTGTGATACATCCTTTGAGTTAGTAGGAATGTCAATTCATATTTTCAAGAGTTGAAAATTTAAGACATGAATTTACATAACTAACTCATAAAGAGCTCCTGACCATAGGATCATCACAAGGATGATGATCAATCCAGAAGGTTGGTGTACGATCGCTTTTTTAGGGTAGATGTGTCTTGAGTCTACGGTGTGGAGACATCGAAGTGAGAGTACAGGTATTCGTTGAGAACGAGAGTACTGAGCGTGACCATATCGAGCAATCATAATGAAGTCTACCTTCTCGTCGATGACTTGCTCGATGCTGCAGTTATGTGTCTAATTTTTTTGACTTGAGGTGCATCGATAGTTCACCTTGAGTGTGTTATAGTTTGACTACACCATAACTCGATCTCCTAGCCATTCAGAATCCTGAGGTGTATGTTGGCTATAGCATATTCATTGTAGGAACTAGGTCGCACCAAGACGGGATCTATCAACCTCGGTGATGAGAGGAGTAGCCCTATGATGATCGAAAGATCGAGTCCTTAAGCCCTGACCATGGCAGAGTGAAATAATGGAAAAAAAGTTTTCTATTAAGGTTTCACATCGGACTTGGATCGATCGATTGATTCATATGACTGATGTTGGGTTTGACAAGTTCACCTTAACCCTAATTCAGTCGGGACTCATGATAGAGGAACTCAATCACACAGGTAGCTGCACCGAGAGGTTCGTATTCAGTTCTGATGGGTTGCCACCACATACTGCTAGGTATCACTAGTGGATTTTGAGAGCAATTAGAATGATATTGATGATCGATCATTCTAATTGTCTGAATCAGAAGAGTTCTGATCCATCGAAAGGAGTTTCGATGATATCGATGATGAGATCACGACATGTCTCATTACCATACGGAATTGAACCTAACTAGATCACACAAACAAGGATTAGGGTCTGGATGTCATCAATTGGGATAACCCAATTGATTTGGATAAGATCCAATTAGGTTCAAAAAAATCGTGCTAGCACACAATTGAGCCTAACTTTCTCCTCGTGTAATCTTTTCTGTCTCTACTGAGCCAAATATGATTTGACTCATCCAGAGAATCTTGAGAAGGTTTCTCTCAGACTAAATAAAGCTTGTCCAGTTTAGAAAAGTCTTATCTTAATTCATGAGATGAATTTAAGACAACACCTAATTCCTGTCACCTGCCATTTTCATTTTAGGACATCTGTCAAATGTTGACATATGGGTCTTAAACTAAAGAGAGCTCATTGGAGGATTTTTGTGGAGTGTCCATATGCCAAATCCACATTGAATTGGGCACCATAATCAGATTATGGCATAAGCCCAATTGGATTAAAGTGAGTGCCCCAAGTGGATAAGGATGGAAGGTGTCTTGATCAACATGGACTCTTGGGCACCACCTCGCTTGTGCTTATCCAAAATTGGCACCAACATAGGAGAAAGGGTGGGGGTTCTTATCTGATGTGATCAGATAACATCACTCCATCAATCAAAATTTTTTTAGAATTTATTAAATTTTTTTGATTGGTCGAATGATATGGCACTGTGCAGCATACAGGGTCTGTAAAATCCCTGTCTGCGCTTTGGGTTTGAAAGTTTCTGCTCAATACCCAACTAAAATGAGAATTTTCTACTCTTCTCCACATCTTCCCTGCTCTCCTCTCTCCCCTCTTCACATCCAAGGAGTTGGATGTCATCTGGCAAAGGTCCAAGGCGTGGTGACGCTTGGAACAGGAAGGCTGCAGGACATCTTCGACAAGCTGCTGCTCCAACTTCAGAAAGAGTTTTGAAGTACTTCCAAATCAGATAGAGATCTAATTTTTGGAGTGTAGATTCGCAAGGAGAAGATGTTCCAAATCCTGCTTGAGTGGATACCGGTAGAGGCCAGACGCTTGCGTGGCTACATCAGAACCTCGGGCTGTGCAGAGATCATCTACAAGGTAATCAGATTACCCTTGAGGTATGTCTATACTTCTCATACTTTTAGATTTAATTTTAAATTTTAAATATCAGATAATAAAATTAGATCTAACATACAATAGATCTGAAATAGCGTAGGATAAAAAATTTTAAATTATTTCTCTCCATATTTGATGAAATCTGAAAGATCCTACAAAGAAAAAAGGTAATTTTTTCTTCAGAAGCTAAGTCTGAGTCATCTCAGAATTTGGGATTGTCCAGCTCATGTCAAGAGACAGCAAGCAGACAAGTTAGAGTTCAGATCTTTTAGAGCTGGGTTCATAGGATATCTTAAAGAGTCATTAGGATACTATTTTTATATTTCGAAAGATCACAATGTGATTGTGAATCGACATACTATATTTTTTGAAAAATAGTTTATTCAAGATGGTGGCATCGAAAGAATAATTAAGCTCAAGGAGAATATCTTCTAAGAGCAACGAACTAAGGAACCTGAGGAATCCAATCAATTAGAACCAGTCCTAACACAACCTCTTCCACCTCGTAGATCAACTAGGGTTTTCCATCCTCCTGAAAGGTCTTAGGTACTATACAAGAGAAAGTAGAAGAAATATTCCTCACAAAAAATGGGGCTCATGGTGATGACCCCAAGACTTATGACGAGGCGATATCAGATATCGACTCCGAGAAATGGTTAGAGGCAATGAGATCAGAAATTGACTCGATGCACTCAAACCAAGTATGGACCTTGATAGATCCACCTGAAGGTATTGTACCTATTAGGTGTAAATGAATCTTCAAGAGAAAGATAGGTGCAGAAGGGAATGTGGAGACATTCAAGGCTAGGCTCGTAGCAAAAGGTTATAGTCAGCGCGAAGGCATTGACTATCAGGATACCTTTTCGCCCGTAGCCATGCTAAAATCCATCCGCACATTGCTTGCTGTTGCAGCCTATTTCGATTATGAAATATGGCAGATGGACGTTAAAACGGCATTCTTAAATGGATATCTTGAGGAAGATATCTATATGGAATAGCCGCTTGATTTCACATCCAGTGATGATGATCACAAGATCTGCAAGCTGCAAAGGTCCATTTATGGACTTAAGCAAGCATCTCAGAGCTGGAATACTCATTTCAATGATGTGATCAAAATGTTTGGTTTCATTAAAAATGAGGAGGAACCATATGTGTTCAAGAAGGTCAGTGGGAGCGCAGTTGTCTTTCTCGTACTATACGTAGATGACATTCTCCTGATTGGGAATAATATTTTCATGTTGACCTCAGTCAAAATATGGTTGTCTAAGGAGTTCTCTATGAATGATCTAGGAGAGGCATCCTTTATACTGGGTATTAAGGTCTATAGAGATAGACCAAATAGGATGCTGGGATTTTCACAGAAGATGTACATAGAGGAGGTGCTAAAAAGGTTTAGCATGAAAAACTTCAAAAGAGGTTTAGTACCTTTTAGACATGGCATTCATCTCTTCAAGAAGATGTGCCCTAGCACACCTGAGGAGATTGAACGCATAAGCAAGATCCCTTATGCTTCCGCAATAGAGAGCCTCATGTATGCCATGCTATGTACATGACTTGATATAGCCCATGCTGTGAGTGTCACAAGCAGATATCAGTCGAATCCAGGCGAAGAGCACTGGACTTCTGTAAAATATATCCTTAAATACTTGAGAAGGACTAAGGATATGTTTCTAGTCTTTGGGAATGGAGAACTCTAGGTTCAGGAATTTACAAACTCAGATTTTATATCGGATATAGATGATCGAAAGTCGACATCTGGGAGTCTGTTCATTTGCAATGGTGGTGCAGTTAGCTAGAAGTATTCCAAACAAACGGTGATTGCTGATTCCACCATGGAGGCAGAGTATATTGTTGCATTGGAAGCTGTGAAGGAGGCATTCTAGTACAAGAAGTTTGCCACAGAGCTTGGAGTGATGTCATCGGATGCCATCCCTCTTTACTGCGATAATAATGGCGTCATAGCCCTAGCTAAGGAGCCAAGGTCTCATCAGAAGTCCAAGCATATCGAGCGGTGATTCCATCTGATCCGTGATTACCTCGAAAAAGGTTATGTCGAGGTTAAGAGAGTCGACTCCACAGACAATGTGGCAGACCCACTGACAAAGCCATTAGGCTAGCAGAAGATCAAAGCCCACCTTGAGAAGATGGGACTTAGATATGTAGCCAATTGGCATTAGGTCAAGTGGGAGTTTATTAGATGTGTGCCCTAGATGCCAGATTGGCTGACACATTCCTGTACAAATGTAAAGGCAAATTTATAATTTTGACTATAAATGAATAAAAGGGTTATTCTACTATCACATTGTGTACATTATGTCTGTGATACATCCTTTAAGTTAGTAGGAATGTTAGTTCATATTTTCAAGAGTTGAAAATTTAAGGCATGAATTTACATAACTAACTCATAAATAGCTCCTGACCATAGGATCATCATGAGCATGATGATCGATCCGAAAGATTGGTGTACGATCATTTTTTAGGATAGATGTGTCTTGAGTTTACGGTGTGGAGACACCAGAACGAGAGTACAGGTATTCGTTGAGAATAAGAGTACTGAGTGTGACCACCTCAAGCAGTCATAAGGATGTCTACCTTCTCGTTGATGACTAGCTCGATACTGCAACTGTGTGTCTAGTTCTTTGATCTGAGGTACATCGACAGTTCACCTTGAGTGTGTTATAGTTTGACTACACCATAACTCGATCTCCTAGCCATTCAAAATTCTGAGGTGTATGTTGGCTGTAGCATATTCATTGTAGGAACCAGATTGCACCAAGATGGGATCTATCAACCTCGGTGGATAAGAGTAGTCTTATGATGATCGAAAGATTGAGTCCTTAAGCCCATGGCCATGGCAGAGTGAAATAATGGAAAAGAGTTTTTCATTAAAGTTTCACATTGGACTTAAATCGATCGATTGATTCATATGACTGATGTTGGATCTGACGAGTTCACCTTAACCCTAATTCAGTCGGGACTCATGATAGAGGAACTCAATCACACAGGTAGCTGCATCGAGAGGTTCATCTTTATTTCTGATGGGTTGCCACCATATACTGCTAAGTGTCACTAGTGGATTTTGAGAGCAATTAAAATGATCTTGATGACCGATCATTCTAATTGTCTGAATCAGAAGAGTTCTGGTCCATCGAAAGGAGTTTCGATGATGTCGATGATGAGATCATGACATATCTCATTACCATACAGAAATAAACCTAACTGGATCACACAAACAAGAGTTAGGGTCTGGATGTCATCAATTGAGCTTGCCCAGTTCGATTGATTTGGATTAGATTCAATTAGGTTCAAAGAAATCGTGCTAGTACACGATTGAGCCTAACTTTCTCCTCGTGCAATCTTTTTCATCTTGACCGAGCCAAATATGATTTGACTCACTCAGAGAACCTTGAGAAAGTTTCTCTCAGTCTGACTAGAGTCAATTCAGCTCAGAAAAGTTTTATCTTAATTCATGAGATGAATTTAAGACAACACCTGTCAATTCCTGTCACCTGCCATTTCTATTTTAGGACATCGGTCAAATGTTGACTTATGGTTCTTGAACTGAAGGCCACTTGGCAAGAGGTCATTGGAGAGTTTTTGTGGAGTGTCCACCTGCTGAATTAGGTCTCAAAGTGGGCGCCAAGATCAGATTGGACGTGCGCCCCAAGTGGATAAGGATAGAGTCCCATGAGATGAGGACTCTATGCCTTGATCGACTCAAACTGTTAGGCGCCAATCTCACTGTGTTTATCCAGTGTTGGCATCAACAGTAGGAGGATTTGGTGGGGTTCTTATCTAATATGATCAGATGATATCACTCCACCAATCAAAATTTTTTCAAAATTAATTGAAATTTTTTGATTGGTCGAATGATGTGACACTGCATGGCACAGCAGGGTTTATTTAAACCCTGTCTGCGCCTAGGGTTTAGAGAATTTGCTCGATACCCAGCAAAAGCCTGATATCCCTCCACTTCTCTATGCCCCCTCTGGTCCTCTCTCTCCTCTCTTCACATCCAAGAAGTTGGGTGTCCATCTGATGCTTGTCCAAAGCGTGGTGGCTCCCTGATCAGAAGGCTGCAGAGATTTGTCGAGAAGCTGCTGCTCCAGTTTCAGAAGATTTTTTGAAGATCTTCTAGATCAGATCCAGATCTAATTTTTGAAGCAGAGATTCGCAAGGAGAAGACGATCCAGATCCTGCTCGAGTGGATACCGGTAGAGGCCAGGCGACTACATGGCTATTTTTGAACCTCGGGCATTGCTGCGATCATCTACAGGGTAATCTAGTTACCCTAGAGGTATTTCTCTAATCCTTAAGTTTTAGATTTAATTTTAGATTAAATATCAGATAATAAAAATCAGATCTAATAGATCTTAGATTTGAAATATCATAGGATAATTTTTTTTTTAAATATTCCACTCCAGATCTCATTAGATCTGGAAGATCCTACAAGGAAAAAGCCAATTTTTTCTTCAGTTTGACCCATTGAAAAGTGGAGGTCAGTTTGTAGATTGCCTCTCAGTCAGGGATATGCCAAATTCGACTGCCATAGACCTTTGGCTCTTGATGGTTAAATCAAGCAAGGACTAGAGCACCAGGCTCTGATACCACTTGTTGCCCAGATATGGAGCCCAAGAGGGAGGATGAATTGGATTTTTTTAAAATTTTTTAAGATTAGTACACTTAAGTAATATGCTAAAGTATTGAGTGGAGTGAGTTGATTTACAATGAAAATAAAATCAAACATAAATGATAGATAAGTAAGTATAAAGCACAAAGAATAAGTAAAGAGATGCAAGCACAACAAACACAAAGAATTTATAGTGGTTCGATACTAACCTTGCACCTACATCCACTCTCCAAGTCCCTACTTGAGAATTCAATCCACTAAAAAAATTTTAAAAATATAATATGTCGGACAATCCCGACCCTTGCTATCCAAGTAAGAATACTTATTTTTCAAGTACAAGCCAATCCTCAACAATCCGATTTCAGGTTCGAATCAATCCAACCGAGTTTTGAAACCTCTCAAAACTCAAAAACCTAAAATACAATGTGAAAAAAATAGGATACAAAAATTTCAGTACAAAATCTCCTTAAATAAACATAATAAATGTAATAGAAATATAATACTTAAGAGAAAGAAGCTTTTGTTGAACACCCTCAATAAATTGCATACTTGATTACAGCGAAGAGTGATTGATGAGCTGATTCAATGCTTCTTTTCCTCTCTATTAGAGATTTTTAAACTTTTCACAGATGTGAGCTTTGAATACTTGTAAACTTATGATTTTTCACTTCAAAAGAGCATTTATAATCATCATTTGCTCTTGAGAATGTCTTAGTGTCGGTTTAGAGCCATTGGAGAGTGTTTAATGTGTATTAAATACATCAAAAATGGGCTGAAAACTAATTGTTACGTGTGTTTGTCAGAATGGGACGTCTCATGGGGCACCCCACTGGTAATGCGACGTCCCATGGGATGCCCCAATTGGCCAGACAAAAAATTCAGCTTTCTGTTTTGGTCTCAGGGTCTCAGGGGTCGTCCCATATGGGTCGCCCCACTTCATGGATCATCCCATATGGGTCGTCCCACTGCATCCCATGAGTCAAAACAATACGTACCGGCTACCCAATGAAAGGGGATGATCCAGATGGGTCGTCCCATTTTGTACCAATTCAATTTTTCATGCATTTAAGGTTCAAAATTTATCAGAACACTTTCAAATACTCTCAAATGGATTCAAATTAATTCGGCACTCTCAAGAGGCTTCGAAAACTTCTTCAAATTGTAGAAACATCAATTTTAGCACACTTGATGAGGCTTTTCAGATCCAATCTTTTGGACTACCTGAAACATCGTAAAAATATTTTTCAAAAATAAGAAACTCATTAGTAGTCCTCTCAAATAATTTGCGATTATCAAAATCAATTCTTGGAGCAATAATTTTCATACAATGAAAATTGATGGATTGAAACATGATTTGCCACATTCACGGCACCAAATATCGTGGTAAATTGCAGCATTAGATATTGACCAATAAGCACCAAAACAAGTCATTCTACTCCGTAAATGATTTCAATATTATGGCCATTTGACAGGTTATGGTCTCCAAGAGGTCACATGACCTTCATCCATATGCAACTTTATATGCATAATCGAGTCACGAAGAGAGTCATCTCCATCTAAGGGGAGTGACTTTTCTTAGCCAACTCCTTCAGAATGGTGGAACTTGCATGATCACTAAAGTTTTCGACTCTCTGTGACACTAGAGGAGCAAGTTCGAACAACCCCACTTGAAAGTATGGAGGCTCCTCAGCATGAAAAGATAGACTACTTGGTTGTCTGACCACTGATATATTAATTTTCTCTTCTATGGTGGCATGATAACTACTATGCAATGGCCCTATTGGGCATGCCAAAGAAGTTATTTTGCCCTTTTTTATCTTTTCTAGGTGTACTAAAAAACTTTTTGGCTGGCAGTAAGGGTGATAAGTCCCATGACAAGGGGTAGCTAGATGCTCGGACATGCTATCGATGTTAGGATAGCTAGAAAAAAGATAATTGAAGGGAAGATATAAGAGTAGCATAAGTTTAAATGCCTTGACCTTCAATAACTCCTGCTACCATCAAACCATCATTTGAAAAAAATGAGTTAGGATAGGATGTTGCCTGAGCTATGGTAGGAAAAATCTAATTAACACTAAGATAAAATCCTACTAGCAAGTAAAGTATAAAATAAAATAAAGTTAAGATAAAATAGAATCTACTAATATGTTGAATTTCAAAAGGTCCCTATACAAAGTATAAGATTTACTGATTTATACACAACACAAAACCTATAAAACAACTGTTGGTCCTTTTAACCGCTTAAGTTGCTGTAATCCTCAGTGGTTCTGGAGGTTTGCTTCCACAATTTTGGGTGTAATATAACCGCAAACCAGACTATGATCCAGCATTCTTTGGCCTATGATTCGTACCTATGTATTGTGATTGATCATAGACAGGTGCCGATCCTTTGGCCTGCTTATTAATATCATGGCTTAATTCTACCTCTTCGGCATGTGTCTCTATAGTTGGTAGAATTTATCCCCACAACTGAACTCTATTAAATTTTATGAGGGTCATATGACTTTCACTTGTTTTGACTCCCCCTAATCCTGTCTACATGATGCTTGCCCACAACTATCAGGTAGGTAGGTTATTGAGATGTGATATAAACAATATGGTATAATGACCAACATCTTGTCTTCTACTAAAGTCCTAGCAGCATAGATTCCAACATAAATTACTGCCCTCACAGATTACTTCTTCCATTTCATGTCTTGTTGGAATTGGTTCCCTAACAAAACCATGTTTTATATATCACATACATTTTTGAAGCACTAATAAAGTTTTTTTTTTGTTGTGTTCATGTACATCTTTTGGTAATTTATAATAGCATTAGATGCCTATTTATTGTTAGAAACTTGAGATCCGAAGGAACAATATAGGAGACTTAGTCAATTGATAGGTCAATAAAAATGGAACTAAAACTCCGATCCCTTGTTCCCTAATTATCGCAACTAAAAAAAAAGAGATTTAGGGACCTCATTTACATAGCTGCTAATTGTTAATAATGATCATAAAATGGTGGTAGTATTTTTCTCAATTGCCCAAGAAAAAACTTAGCACCAATATGTAGTGTGATACATCATATATTAATTTTACATTGAGGGTATTTGGTATGGAGTGATCATCTCAAGATCAAGAGAGACATAGGTGGAGATGATAAGATCACTATGTCTAATTGCACCACAACGATCCTTCATAGTAATGATTTCAAATCACCTCCACTCCTCAAATCACCATTCAATTTAATAATGAGATACCCATCCTTGAGGTCGGTATCCAAGATCACCATAGGGTACTGATCTCGAGTTAAAATTTAGGGACAAAAATGCCCCTCAATCCAGTGAAAAAAATTGATAATATCAATATACCATTGGTATCTTATATCAATATTATGTATATTATATATATTTTATTGATATTACATATATCATATTTATGATATATACTATATTATAATATATTAATTAAACATATTATTGTCCAGTTATTATTCAATGATAATTCTAAATTATAATGAAAATATATTATTATACTTTATATTTATATAATGAATTATTGAATATATTGCTTCTATTTATTTTATTTTCTTAATAAAAATAAATATGATTATTAAAAATAATATGTTATGATTATAAATAAAAATATTAATTCTATAATAAAATATAATATATCTTTATAAAATTGATAACTATAATTTCATAAAATATATTAATAAGTAATATACTAATAAAATAATAAATATATTAATATATTATTATAATATATTTTTTATAATTAATAAATATATTTTTATAGAACATATCTAGAATAATTTTGATATTATATGATCAATGATCTTGAATTTTTATGGAATACCAAATAGTTTACTCATGGATACACATGAATCTTTAAACACTAGAATGTAGCATACCAGATGCTATGATCTTGGATCATCGAGGATCATATTACTCTAGGATGAGGATCATGAATGGTCTAACATAACCCCTGTGATCTTATCCAAGTCACCAAATACCACCTATACATTAATGCACTAACTCTCCCATTTCTCGATTTACACTATCTAAATGTCAATACAATGCAATCACTAACCTTAATATATGATCGCAAATTCGTCTCATCCAATTGGACATCAATCATCCAGACGCTTCATCCCACCCCTTTGATTAAAAAGAGATGCAACTTTCACCCCAAGGACTCTAAGCCACATGTCACATTTGGAGATGAACACCCCTTCACACCTAGATTGTCACTAACTGACCAATATTGTGTATCAATTAAATGCCAACCTAGATCATGTTTTCCACCACAAGTTCCCAGTAAAACGTCAATAAGGATGCAATGAGATGGGTGAGTTGGGTAGCCCATTACCCATACCCACCTTGTAATTGGAAAACAAGAACCTATACTTGCCTTGCGAGTGAGGGCAGATTGGAGCGAGTCGAGGTAAGCAAAGCTTAAAAAAAAATCATTTTTTGGCATACAAGTCTATATATATATATATATATATAAACAAATTCTAGCCCTTTATATAATATTAAATTAAGAATCGAAGATGAAAAATATAATAAATCAAAGTTTCAACAATAATAAAAACTAATGTTTCTTAGAAAGTTAAATATTCCTTAAACTAAGAAAAGCAATCAAACTAAAAAAATTGAACAACTTTGCATACAACCTATGACCTTTCATACAATAAATATTTTTATTGATATTGATCACGATACTTTATTTTCCCGTACTTAGGTTGAGTTTGGAGCCAGCATTGATCCGTTGCAAGTTTTAGAATGAAGACCGGTCCTTGCTGCTGATTATATACAAGTCACATAAAACCCACCCTATTAGGATTCGGTCAAGTCGATCCCATGCACATGGAAGGAAACATGGAATGTTGATATTTAAAGCAAACATGGAAGGAGAAACAGTGTGGAAAGTGGAGAAGGCTCACATGAAACGACGCCACACACAGTTCAACAAACATTTGAGTTAAACAATAACAAAATAATACTGCAAATAAAATGCCTGCCAATACACGAACAGGGAAATTCCTATAAAAATGTCCCAAGCAACAAGTGGTTTTTTTTGCGTGCATAACCCCAACATACCATGCATGGCACCGATCACATGAAATGCACGAGTCCCATTTTGCTCCATGGCATGAAGCTTTTATTTTGGTGGTGCCTCGTAACATTGCACTTATCTGATAGATGTACCCCATAGCTTATCATATTCTTAGTTCTTGAGAATCGAATGAGTTTTGACATTTAAGCAACTGCATTATAATACATGGCCCACATCCACTTCCAGTGATTAATCCACAAAAGAAACAAAGTAATTCAAGTGGCATTAAGTTTCTCATAACTTCATTTATTTACAGAAAGATACCATCATGAATACGAGATACTCCACTGTACAAAGCACACACTATACAAGATCTAACTAATAACATGGTTGCTGACGAAGATAAGGAGCATATACTTCCGTAGAACACCATGTAAGAGCTCCCTTTTCTGGAGCAATAAAAAGCATACCTGTGAGAAAATTGACTTCAGCACTGACATGATAATAAGAATCATTAAAATGCTGAAGAAAACTTAATAAATGGAAAGATGCCCTTTGCCAATTCACCTTAAATCTGCCAAGGCCTTATCTATGCAATATCATTCTCAATTTCATTTCTCAGCTGATACAGTATTATACCATCAAGCAGTCAATAGATTCAAATTAGGAGGAAAACCCAAACCATATTTTAAACTGTATTGATGGAGGTGGTTTAAGCAAAGCCAGCTGACTGCTTCCATGGTTCATATTTTGGTAGCAACATGATAATAACTGAATAACACTCCCATAAAGATGGAATATAGTCTAAGAGATAATGGTTCTTGTAATGCCTGCGGCAGCCAACTACCAAGGCAAAAGGCAAGTGAACACCTCAGGGGATGGTAGGCATCATGGTTTGTGATGATCGATCTATAGGTAATTGATGAGTTTACATACTGATAACCAGCAAAGGACAACAAAAATATAGAGGAGCCATCACCATAGAAACAATCTTGGGAACCACTAGGAAGTGGGTAGAGTCTGGTTCCACGGATGTGGAATCATCACCAATGGAAGAAGCTGAAATTCCAAGGCTCAAAAACAAAATTTTGGTTCCAGTTTCAGCCAAACAAAATGAGTTTCAGTTTCAGCAGTTTTGGCTTCAATCATAGTAATTTCAATTAAGAGTTGTGAGATATCAGAAATTGCAATTAGAATTAAGAAAATGATAAAAACTAAAATAAGTCAATAGAGAATATTAAACATCATTGATGTACAATATTGCTCAGGACCATTGTTTCGGAATTAACACTACAAAAAGCATAATTAATTTCAGCATTATAATGTTCTTATCTTTTTAGACTGTAATATATCAACTTACTGAATCATTGCATAATTCAACAAATAATGATCTAGATGCCTATAAAATTTAAGTATTCCAATAGCTAAAAAAAAAGCTACATCAAAAAAGAAAAACCTAAATCTCTTTTAAATGTATGGTTGCAATGCTTCAAAATCTTTTTAAAGTCATAAAATGTAAGTTCCCTTTAGATCAAGGTTCGCCATCTCGGTACCGGACCCCATACCAGCACCATTCTATTATAGTGTCTGAACATAGTACGGCACAAAACGGCAACGCATATTGAGTGTCAATATGGTAGTCTCGTACCAGTCCAGTTCAGTATGGTACATCCGATATGGTACAGCAGCGACCGTTAACTGCAAACCTTGCTATAAATCATATGATTTTATACATCTAAAATAAAGGCAACAATTTGGCATATAAAAATTCCATATACAAAAAAATTTGATTCTTATTAATGCCAACCAAAATTCCAAACTAGTTCTGGTTTCAAATTGGCTTCCTTGGACACCAAAATATTCCAATTTTGGTCTCAGTTTCCGACGGAACATCAAACCATGAAAAGTTGCTATTTTTCAACTGCAAAAGTATATCATATTTGTTCTTGTACTTCTAACAAAACAAAGCACCAAGAGAGGGAAAAAAGAAACTACATGAGAAGGCCAAGCAAATCAAATACGTAGAGAGGTTTTACAAAGTTCAGATTTCCTTGTTGTTCCATAAGGAAAACATGCAAAAAAAAATAAAAATCCTTAACTATACTGACATACATACTGACAGAGGAATGTATGTACAGACGTGTACATATGTACATAAATATGTACATAGGCACGTAGATATACATATTTACCTACTTACGTACCTACATACGTACATACCTAAATTCCTACATTCCCATGTACCTACATACATACAAACCAAAATAGATACATACATAGATATGTACACGCATGTGTGCATATCTGCATAAATACAAAGATACATGCATACATGCATATACATGCATTCAGAGATATGTGCACATATCTATGCATGCACAATGTATTTACACACATCATGCACACATACATATGCATTTCCATGCAAACAAGCACATGTGCATGAGGACATGTATGCATTACATACATCCATATATCCATGCGTACATCCATACGTCCATCCATCCATCAATACATACACACATTACATCCATCCATCCATACATTACATACATACACACACACACACACAAAAATACACATATATGCACGTACACATACACTTAGATATAATAGAGTTCCAAAACCAAGCAAAGATGGGCATAAGTGAATCTTAAAATTATAATAATAAAATTAATAATGGTAAAGAAAAATAACTATTAAGGCTCTGGTGTGTGCACGCAATTCGTGGAGGGAATCTTTCCTTTCACTACCAAGTCAAAATAATGTATGTTCATGATCAACTGATTGATCCATCCAATTTAACATTGAAACTAAGCGCGCGCGCGCGCGCGCGCGCACACACACACACACACACACACACATATATATATATATATATATATATATAATTATTTGGTGATCTGAAAGATGGAGGAATTAATTGACTTTCTAATCAATGACAGAGGAGATTAAGGACACAAGAAAAACAGATTTAACCAATATCCATGATAGAGACAATATACTTAAGCTTTATTAAATCTTCACCTATCAGGGAGGACCTTGCTCTACATATATAGGAGTCCATGAACCTTGAGAAACCTCCAACTAATCTAAAATATATAATAAAATATATCCGATTAGTAAATAAATAGGTTATTTGAGAAAGCAAGAGAAAAGGTAAATTACATCCAAGATGCCTTTCAAAGAACCTTTGAGCCATAATAAGTTTGTTTAAGCTAGGGGTGACGATCCAATCAACTCAGGTCTGATATGGGTTAGGTCAAAAAATTTGACAACCTGAACCCAACTTGTTTATTAAACATGTCAAAAACCTACTTATTAAACAAGTAATCCAACCCGACCCACATAACTTATTTACTAAACCGTTTGAATTGAGTTAAATAGGTTAAGTGAATTTTTAACTAACTAAATAAATTTAAATAGATTATACAAGTTAAGCATGCTGGTTTAAACGGGACAAAAATGAGTTAAGTATATTTTAAGCAGGTTAAACATGTCCTGAACTAGTTAAATGGGTCAGATCATGACTCGACCCAATTATTAAATAGGTCAAAACAGATTAAATGGGTCAAACGTGTAAACTTGAACAATGACCCATTTAACAATTGGGTCTAGGTAGGTTGACTTGTTTACGACACAAATCCGAACCTACTTAAATTAGGTTGTTTGTAGGTAGGGTTGATATGCCGGGTCATAAATTGCCACCCCTAGCTTAAGTGAACTCTTTTTTGGTTGTTTTAACATTTTTAAAAGATGCATCTTATCAAGGCACCTCAAAATCATACAGAGTTGGAAAAAATGTGCAGATCACATGCTATGCTTATGGCCCCTTAACGTAAGTAGACATAACTAAGCTTTAATCATAGATCCAACTTTTAGATCTGGTCAAATAGATTCCCAAATATATCAAGTTATGACACCCATAATAAGTAGATGCGATTAAGTCTGAAAGTTAAATCTTGGGTAACTTTTAGATCTAGTCACATCAATCTCCTTCCATTCCGTCTATCTCATATAAAAAAAGCCATCTTAATGAGCTTTACTTTCATGCCTCATAATTAGATGCTTTGATGTTGAAGACCTACTTAAGGCTTTCTTGCAATCAGACTATCAGATGGCTACTCCACTACGCCAAGATCATTCATGACAAGATACGTATTCAACCACTGGATAGGGTAAAACTTTTGTTTCATTACAATCTAAAATATATGAAATCATATAACAGGTGGCACTTGTTCATGGATTGACATTCTGAACTCATGATCAGGATCTTGTGATGAATGACTCTTTTATAGACCTCCAATGGCTAAAGTCTTACAGTCTTCATTTGCTCCATGAACAGGTTTTTCAATCAGATTGCTTGTTTGATTTTAGCTTATTGGACTTGCCACCACTATCTTCAGCTGGTAGAACTGGTAGAACTTCAACACTTTCACATTCATTGGTTGGGTCCTTCATAAAAGCCATGAACTCATCAAACTTATAAAGAATATCCATTTACTTCGCTAAACCAGCAATATGAAATCATTGATGCCTCCATGTGTTCTCACTTCGGCTGCTAAACCAGAAATAATGAGATCGAAGTGTGCAAATCACACATGATGTTAGAAAAATGACAAAGTCCATCAAGCTTTGACACTGGTCTGATGTAGATCAGTTCGTGATCAAACCTTCAAACAATATTCATCTGACTATTTAGTCAAATCATGTGAAAAGAGGAAAAACCAGAACTAATTGAATCCATATATATATTGGGGCAAATTGTCAAGTGGGACAAAACTTGAACAAGAAATCTACTTGTGTACAAAAAGGGGAGAAGAAAAGTGACTGAGATAATAGATCTACTTCACCTTTTAAGGATGACCTTACAACTGCACATATAGGCCATCACAACTCAACCCCCAGAAACCCAGACACAGTGTTTACCACTGATATTACTCTGACAGATCCTAGATGCTAAAATGATAGTGAAACAAAAAAAGGAAAAATTTTATCAAACTTCTATGAGACAAAAATGATGGAAATGTCTGTGAGAGAGAGAGAGAGAGAGAGAGAGAGGTGGAGGAGACCAAGCAGAAGTAGAAACACAACCAAAACACAAATGAATAAGAGGCCCCACGTGAAAAATTCTAACTGAAGTGATTCATTCTGAACAGAACCTCCAGAATAGCCCAAAATGCTGAACTACTGTGCTTAAGCAAAATAAAATTCAGAAACACTGGCTAAAACTTATATGTTTTCATTGGCCCCAGCTGTTTCAACCTGTTTTATGCAATTAAGATGTGAATTATCGTTAACTCAGCTGAATAAAGCAAGAAAAATGATCTTCAAGATGTGGATGGATGGAATCTCATTCACTTAAACCTGTTTCACAACAGCGAGCATGCCAATTAGGATTTTGAAGGAAATAAAGCATATGCAACTAAAGCCAAGCCAATATTTATTTTTCCTCAGACACAACTATGTTAGTCTAAGTGACAACTATTTCTTCTTTATCAATGCTTGGATATTCTGTGAAACCTTGTCATGGTGATGCATAATGATGACGATATGCATGACCCATTAAATCATGCTTTTCTAGTATCTCATGCTATGCTGTATGTAATTTATCTATAGAAATAATCTACAGAAAATAATTTGATATTCAAACATAAATAATCATATCTTTTTGATAAATGTTTTTAAATAGATCTGACTTTTTTTTTAGTTTTGATTTTTAAATTCATGACAGTTTTAACTCTTCTACTTTTAAATAGACACTTACTATTTTTTAACAGCGTGGAAAAGGATCTTTCCAATTTATACATATATCTCCTCATGCAATTCATGTAACCAAAAATTTGGTAATCAAGATATTAAAAGGACTCAACTTATTATTTCTCAAAAATTGGAAACAAAAAGATTTTTATCGCATCTCACTCGTCTTTGTCAGAGGAGTAAAAGGCATATTCCATAATACAAGCTTTCTCCCTCAATGCCTTTTACCTGTATTACATGTTGTGATTTCTCTATAATCTCTTAAATCCTATGTCCATGTAGCTCAGGATATTCCTTAATCACCCATTTGATGGGCAGTTCCAAAGTGCAAATAGAAACGATTCAAAGGAGCAGAGTAGTTTGTGCCAATCAATCTGTTCGTGCATAAACCTGTTGGTTCTGCAGATTGCGCTACTCATAATGAGGAACTACTGAGATCAATTGTTGATTAGATCAAAGTTACAGGAAGCTTCCAGTATTTCAGAAGAGACAGTACACAGATGTGTCAACAAAATGCTTTGACCAGGTAATTCCATGGGTGTGATTTGAATTAACCGTGCAGAAAAGGTTTTCAACCAGGTCATAGATTAACCTTTTCATTCTCATTGAAGGTTAATAACTGCTCATTCTTTAGATATTAGAAAATCTCTAAATCCTAACATAGACACTGGAATTCACCATGAGAAAGAACAACTGAACAGAACATAATTTAAGAATGACTAGCATATTCAGAACAGAGTGTTGATTTACACCAATCACAATCAGCATAGCTCCTCAGACAAATCAAAATAGAAATATCTAAGTAAGAAGATAGTCCTTTCTTTGTGATATCAACTACAAAAGGCTAACATACCCTCAAAAAAAGACTACCTATGGGAAGAACAATTCAACTATGACTTAAAGACAGCAGATAACATTTTAGCCATTATTAGCTAATAAATCAAATAAATAACAAAAAAACCAAATTATGCAAGACACTACAATATACACATAAACTTACCTCATGACTGGAAGAGAGTGACAGTAGCTATATACCCATTCTTCATTACCTGGTGCAACAATCAAAAAGATAGAAGTTCTAGTTTTTAAAAATCAATATGTTCATGATGGATAATGAATGGATAACATTTCAGATGAAAATATAACAAATGCTAAGGCCATGCACTTATCACCTCAAAAGCCACATTCTGGTATCCATAAACCAAAGTTGATCCAAAAGGATTGTTCATGGAACCTTGTGTTTGTATTGCAGCACGACCACCATCCCCAAGGATCTCCTAATATAGATGAACATAGGTCAATTTTTTTTAAGCATTAATTGCATTCTCAGATGGAGCTATACTTGAAAGAGGTCTACTTGTCACTAGCTACTTATCACTCTGAACATGGGTGGCTGGTACCCAAGTTGCTGAACCATGACTGTATTAAAATGCATCACTAAAGCTCTAGAATTATCTATTATTCTGGTAACAATTCCAGGTATATTATGATTCATCTCATAATTGGCTTAAACATCATTGATCCACCTTTTCTTTTTGGATTAGACTGGCATAAGGATTCTTGAACTGAAGATTAAGGCCCCATTTGGCAAAGCTTTTGGAGAGCTAGAAAGCACTCTCTAGACCGCCAAAAGCACTTTTGGATGGTATAGTGATTCTTGGTAAAAAATCTAAAAGTTATTTTGGCTTTGGTAGAACACTAAAAAGGTTTATTTAGGAGGAGCTCTATTTTGAAAATTCTTCCCAAAAATGCTTTCTGGCATATGTTAGGAAGCTGTTTTGGCTTTAATAATATTTTTATAGTGACCAAAATGCCTGCAAACAAATACCATAAAAATATTATCTATGTAATAATATATTAATATGTACTAATAATAATAATAATACTTTATATCAAAATTCTGTATTATAATCATTAACTGACATTAGCTATGTTATTATATTATATTATATTATATTTATCATATCATTATCATATCTTTACATTAGATCATAATAATATAATATTATATTATATTACATTACATTATATTCCAATAATATATTACATTATTATGATATAATATAATATTGTACAATGAAATAATATTTTAATATGTAATAATACTTTATTATACTATATCATATCATATTTTATCATATTATATTATTATAATATACTATATAATATTTATGACATTACAATATTATATCACATTATATCGCTATATTACATTATACTGATACTATACTATGCAATAATATTTTAATTTATAATATTACATAGTATTATGCTCTACTATATGATTCCATGTAATCTCCTTTATTGTTATTTTGTCATACCAAAAGCATTTTCTCAATCTGGTTATCAAACACATGTTAAAGTTCGATAATACTTTAAAAATCTAATTACCAAACAGTAAATAATTTTTTGTAAAAGCTTTACTTGCCAAAAACTTTGCATCTAAAAGCCAAGGCTTGCCATACTGATCAATATTGTAACATAATAGCATATCATACCATATTCGTATCAAATTGATACTCAATTTTGTACCATACTGATACTTAGAATGCCTCGCCATCTCGTATCACACTGCATACCGATATTGTAAGATGGTATCGATATAGGGTCCAATACCGAGATGGCGAAACTTATCAAAAGCTTTACTTTCAAAAGCTCCAAAACCTCTACTAGCTACAGCAATCCAAAATAGGGCCTAAGTCATTGATAAGAATTAATGGTTAAGAAACATTAATAAAGATGGCCACTATAAAATGAAGACAGATAATACATAACTTATTGGTTTGTCCAAGAAGCCAATACTCCTAGAGAACCCAAATCACCCAATATCTCAAAATGCACAAATGTCGGTGTTCAAAAGCTTTTCGGCCCTTTTCTGCTATTCTTTAATGCATTGTGTGTGTCTTTTTCTTCTGATCATGCAGGAAGACTGTATAATTATATAAAACATGTGGGTAATGAAAAAGCACAGCAAAATTAAGAGTCTTTAAGGTGCACCACGCAATATAGAAGCATCCATCATTACTAAAATAGAAAAAACTGAATGGGAGACCCTTAAAGACCTGCATTAACCATCAGTTGCAGGTCCGTAATCCAGAATATTTAACCCAAACCAATTTGCAGTTTCTATCTGAAAGAGCACTACAGAGAATGCAAAATTTTGACACATCTTACTTTTACTTGTTCCCACTTCGTGCTAGGTGTAATGCAACATTTAGGAGTACTTCCAGGACGAATGGTTCCTTCAACTGCACACAGAAAGTGAATCATAGATAATAAAGTTGCGCCATACAAACAACTTGAGGGACTTGAAGGAAATAATACTCACTGTCGACATCATAGATAACAAAGTTGCATTTCATATAGGAATTGAAGTCTGAATGTCCTGGGAAATTAGTGTGTAAAACAAACTTCTTGATTTTATGAGTCTGCATATTCAACATACAAGTTGTCATTTGAAATGGAAAAGACTAAGATTTGTTATACTTGATACGAAAGCAAAATTAAAAACAGATATACCTGTCCATCAAATAAAATGTCCAGGCCACGAGAAAAGTAATTATAGAAATAATCCCCACAAAGGGTTGTCCGAGGACGAGGATCTGAAGCAGAGTGTATGACCATTTGATCAACCTAAAATACAAGAGAAACATCACTTTTATCTAGAACAATCATATAATAATATGATTCAATAATGGCACATTGTCTAGAAAGAAAAAAAGGAAAAGAAGGAAACCCTTTTGGAAAAGTTGATGGGACTCGTTCTTTGATTTCGCTCAAATTGTAAGTTGTGCCTATGAGATCAATATAGTTATCTATATCCCAAATCTTATTTCTCCTTTTGTCTAGATATTTTCCAAGTCTAAGAAAACTTTGAAGGACTGCTGCCTATTTACATGTAGCTGCACAAGTTCCCAAAACCAGCCCAAACCACCCAGCTCCAGGAGTACCATATCGAACTAATGCAGAACCATGTTGATAAGGGAGTTCGGTTTGGGACTCGGTAGTAATTACCAATTTGAATGGAGCAGAACCATCTAGTTTTGCTCGGGTGGACTCAGTTGGAACCAGTTCTTGCTGGTTTCGCACTAATAATTGAAGAGGGAGAGGAGAAAGAGCCTTCCAGACCACTTTTGCCTCTCCATTGAACTTGGGATGCCTTAGGAGTGTGGGAGATCAAGGAAAAAAGGGCAAGGAGGTATTTTGCAGGCCAGCAGCTCAGAATAAATAAGAAAAAAGGTAAAAAAAACTTATTCCCTCACCTTTCTCCACTTTTTCCTTTCAAACCTAAAATACACTAAAAGTTGCTAAAACAAGGGGACATCATGTCAATTTTTTGTATTTTTGCATGAGTTTGTGATTTGTTGTAGATTTAAAGATGATCTACATAATTGAAGAAGAAATCATGATTACTCACTGATCATGCAATATTTTAGATTAAAAATATATATTTGGATACAAAAATAAAAATAATGTTCAAAAATTAACAATAAATTGTTAGTATGTTTGGGGGTATGCATGTTACTTGTTGTCTATTTTTGGCAGCATTTTTTTTAACTTGAAAATAATTTATGACTACCCAATCCTAAGTAAAAAGTCCAATAAATTTCAAAAATAAGTGCTGATTAAGACAATGCGTTGGACTAACAAAATATATGTAGTAAACCAAGTAAAAGGTTCTACATTGATCTGAACAAAAATTATATTTTCAACTACTTATAATTAAATATTATTTTTTAAATTCAAAGTTAATTTGAAATATTTCAAATAGAAAATATTAAAAATTAGTATTCTTTATAAATAATTTAGAAGTATTTTCTGAAGTAATTCAGCCATTGTTTGCATTACAATATAATTATCAAATTCTTAAATATCTAATAGCATAAAAATAATTCAACTAAAAATAATGAAAAATATGGCAATATTTAGGACCACATTTATAGTTTTTACATGATTTTATAAATTATCATATATTTTATAGGTCACTAATGTTTGAGAATATACAGTATGATGGCCCACTCCATAATGACTTCGTATATGATGATGAGAAACCCTTGATTGGTTGGCTTAAGAGCCAAGAACAATAATCAAAACTTGATGAGCTAGGATTATCTGGTCAACCGGCTAATATCATAGCCAAGGAGGCTAGGAGAATGCAAAGCAGTGGACAGAGCGACTTTTCCTATGTTCGCAACTAGTTGATGCCCAACAAAAGGAGCAAGCATAGAGGTCATGAGGAGCTGGTCAAGATTGCAAGGCTTTATGTATGGGGCCTCAACCTAGACATATGATAGGAAGATGTTGAGGAGAGCCCATAATGGAACCCTGTCCAGACACGGAGATGAGGCCAGTCAGATTGGTGGGTCTAATTGAGCTATCCACCATAACTAATCAGGCATGGGCAACTAAGGAAAGAAAGCAGTTTGTCAGAGTAGAAAGAAAGGGAAAGAAAAGAAAGCTACATATCTATTTGCAAGGGTTGACAAGGAGCCTATTCACACTGATTTTGAGACCACGAAAGGACCATCTGAGTTGCTTATATCATCTCCCGATACAAGTGAAGATGTCAATGACAGTCTAAGGACTAGCAGCTAGGGAGGTAGCAACGCACATGGCAAGTGTGCTAATGACTTGCAACCATATGGTCCGAGACTCCGAGTCCATTCACTAGCCAGTTTCATTTCACTCATGCCACATAGGATGTGGATTAGAGCACATGACGTAAAGCCCATGATGGTACAATATATGTAGGAAACAGACCCCTCGAGTTGGTTCAGGATCCAGCACTACTACAGCTAGTGCTGTAGCATGCAGTGGGGTCGCAGGATGTCTCTAGATCCTCGTCATATACTGGATCCTATTCTGCATAGCCAGCTTACAACCCATGTCCACATCCTTTGTCTGAGGTTTCGTATTCAAGTGACTAGCACCCTCCATAGCCTTAACCAAAATATATTTCAAAATTTGCTGATGCGATCTTCCTCCAGGTGGCTAGCCCATTAATTAACAAAAGATCAATATAAGGGTGGCTACCCATGAGGCCCAGATTATTGTATGTTGGGGTGGAGACAATATCTAGGTTAGAGTTAAGTCCAAGGCCTTGACTATGAATGAGATTCTGATGTTTACTAATAGCATAGACACTCAATGAGGGACTAGCTGTAGGTTACGAATTTTGTAATTCAAATAGGGGTCGCAATCTGGTGGGTTCAAGTCAGATACATGTCCGGTCGGATGCTAGTTGACTCAAAAATTTATCAACCCAAACTTGACATGATTATTAAACATGTCGAAGATTCAGATCTAAACTCGATCTTATTAAACAGGTAATCCAACCTGACCTACATAACCCAATTATTAAATAGATCGAATTAGATTAAACAGGTTAGACAAGCTAAGTGGGTTTTTAATGGATTAAACAGGCTAAACAAGTTAAGCAGATCCGGTTAACTGGGACAGAAACAGATGAAGACTTTCAATAGGTTAAACAAATCTTAAAAAGGTTGAATGGGTCAGATCTTGACCCAACCTACCTAGTAGATGGGTTAAAATGGGTCAAACGAGTCAATGATCTAAACCTAAACTCGGTCCATTTAATAAATGGATCTAGGCGGGTTAATCTGTTTACGACCCAAACTCATTTATGCCTACCTGCTCAAAGCAGGTCATTTACAGATTGAGTTAACGGGTCAAGTCATAAATTACCATGCCTCAATTCAAATCCATTTGATATATGCATTTTCAAGCTAAAAACCATGTGTTGCCTATTATTATTTATTACAAGTGCATTCATCAAGTAATCACGTGGTCATGAGACCAATCTGAAATAAAAAAATAATAATAAAATAACATTAAACCATATTTCAAAGATCCCTAAACTTTAAAATAATCATAAAACAACCAAAAAAGTTGAAAGATAAGAACTAAGAAAAGCACATCGATATCGTATTGATACACTCTGTGTACCATATTAGTATGACACAACATGGTACCATATCATATCAATAACAAACTGGTACAATACCCAATACTAAGATAGTGAACCTTGGTAGCCACCAAATATTTCCTTGTGGGGTTCACACTAATCTCCTTTATCACTAGAACTTGTCATGGCTACAAATCTAGCACAATTTAAGCAGATCATGGTTATGTTGATAGGAACATGCAATTCTGGGTGGATCCTACTTTAATCCATAAAGCCAAACAAATATCACCGAAATAAGCTTATCAGTTAAGAGAGATTAGCGGAACTTGTGTACCTATAATAAAATCAAATGAATTCCTACAAGATTCAAGGTGCAAAATAACTATCATTAATGCTAATGACACTCATAAGTGGTAAACTTTACGACATTATCATTTCTACTATCCGGTCTATTTCCTCTGGTAATTAATGGAAAAACTTACTTGCAAGAAGTAAGTAAAGGTTGTAGATAAATAATGATCCTTCAAATGTAGCATAAGAGTAACACACACCTTAATAAGTAAAAAAAATTGATGGGCACAACATGACACCAGCTGCCCAGAAGCAATAAAGCATGCATCATAACTTAAGAATATGAGCTAAATTTAGCTGCCACCTAGTTGTGTAAATTAAAAACTTTCAAACAGAATTGTAAAAGCAACTTTCAGAAGTCAAAATCAAATGCTACAACACTCATACATTGACCATGATTAAACAAAACTAACATCCTAAGGCTCTATTTGGTTCCAAATAGTTTTGACAATATATCTAAATGTCTTCAGGAAGGTGTTTATTCCTCATTAACCATATAAAACTATTTGACCTCTCCCCCGAGTAATTTTAAACCAGTTAAAGTCAAATAAGTATCAAAATGGAGCTTTTTCTGAAATCCCAAAAGGTGCTCGATTGAACCACACAGGAAGTTCTTTGGCTGAATAAAATCTAAATAATGTCGATAACATGGACTTTATTCATGTTTATTCTGGAATTAAACAGGACCATAGTAAAGAAATTAAGATGTACATTTGACTTTCACCCGTACCAAATGAGAAAGGGTCAATATTTTCAACAAATGACAAGCATGAAAATGCTGGAAAAAGGAGAAAATATAGAGACCTGATCTTTGAGCTACATTTACATTTATGAACTAGTTTATTTTTGCACTTTGATTCATGGCAAGTTCACATTATATAATTCCTGCATGTAGCTTATCCATTATATTTTCATACAGAGGTTTCAGAGCTTTATCCAAAGAAACATCCCCATTAGAAATCTACAAAATTAGAATCAACGAAAATTTAGAAGGTGTATTTTCATATTCAGGTCATGGAACAAGTCACCAATTACAGGGTTGGAAGCTCTACATGGATAACCATCCCACTTAGATATCCATTAAATTTGAGTGGTTGTAAATTCTGGAGCTACAATTTATGCATTAGGTACAATATATTTTCAAGAATGCATCACGAAGCTCTTTGCAGACCAAAAACCTTTTTCATAATTTGCCGTGAAAAAAAATTGCTCACCTGCTTCTGATGGATTCCACAGGGACGACCTAATTCTGTCCACACATCCTATAAAACCATTCAAGGGTACTGAGAAATATGAATATCTCTGTGATAAAATTGGTAGTTAAATAAAAACAAATACAGAAGAACAAGTAATACATATCTTCAGACACAATGATTTGGAAACAGTAAGAACATATTTACAAAAGCATGAGGAACATAAGTATAGGTTTAGCATATGAAATTTAATACGTGCAACAGTAATAAGCTAATATTCTTTCAACAACGAGAAATTTAATGAGGCATAAGAGTCCACAAACATTGAAATACGTAAAAAAGAATATACATGACAAACAGATATAATCATAACAAAAGAAATAAGCAAACAGTGAAAAGTGAGAGATCATAGACAAAGTAGATTTGAAAAAATGGAAAACAGATTACGGCTTTTATTTAAATACAGTTGCAAATATAGAAAATAAAAACATAATGATTTCGAATATATAGAGCAGATAAACTTAGCAGATACAATAGTACAGATTTTTTCCCCTTTAGCATACGAAAGCAAAAAAATATTAGAAAACTAAAAAACAAAAAGCTTGCCTGTGGTGATGCACCAAAAGGAATATGCTGACCTCCAATAGTGAACCATAGTTCTTCTCCAAGCTGAAGAAAGAAGCGGATATGTAGAATAACTGAGAGATTTAATTTTTGAATATAGAAATTCATACTACCAGACTTGCTCTACATGACTGAAAGAGTCCAAACTAAAATGAACAGCATATTACTATTATATTTAATTAATAAAATAGACTATGAAAACATAGAAATATTCTAAAAATATGAACCATAATATGTATGCAGCTAAAGCATGAAACTATACACACATTCCCCCTTTTAATCTTTTGCAAATCTCTTATTTGTTCCTTTATGACTGTAAGATATTCTGATTTGATCGTGAGATCAAAATCAAAGGAGAAAAAAAATCCAACATAAATTAGAGATTCAATTTAATATGATAGTTTATGAGGTAACCAAGATTGAATCATTTGTATGAACTAGAAATTGTAGAGAAAAATGGTCAACTGAAAAATGGTCCGAACCTTAGCATGCACCTCTTCCATGTAAAGACTGCCAGCAGGTAATGGAGGGACTGAAGCCTTATCCATCAAAGATCCCACGCCTACCTTACTATCTGAAGAACTATCATATACGGAGACACGGCATGTAACTGGTGTTGTTCCATCAGGAAATTCAAGAGGCAACTCTGCTGACACTGCCATGATAATCAGAAAACTGAGTTGTGCTAATCAGAAAAAGCCTAATAATGAAGTGAAATGTACTGATAATTAGCAATGGATAGGAGCCCACACCTTCGCCATCATGGCAGCAATTTGTATATTGTCTGGGAATGGGAAAAGCAAAGGACAACCCCTATGAACAAAAGGTATCAAGCAAGTCAGCAGACATATAAGTGACTGAAAAATATATGAAATCAAGATCATTGTTGCAACATATACCGGATAAAATAGGGTATATATTCCTCTATCTTTATCATAGATTCCAGGAAATGTTGGTCCAAATAGTGCATACACTCCTACAAATGTAGCTGGTGTAGAAGGACCACTATGAAGATAAATCAAAACAAGTGAAAAGTATTAATAAAAATGCCAAAAAAAAAAAAAATCAAGTCACAAAGCAAAAGGAAACATACAACTCACCCAATCAGAGAAGTTGCATAGCGCATCTGTAACCGTTTGACATCGTAAACCTCAATAAGACGCAGTCTCTGTGAAAGACAAAAAAACCAAATTGAGATGTAATCATAAAAAAAACCAAATTGAGATGTAATCAGTTTTAGAGGCAAAATCAATCAACAGCTGTCCCTTACTTTCTACTAAATCTAGATCTACTTCAACAATAGATATTCTCTCCCTCATTCCCATTTCCCTATGGGAAGATGGCCCAGGAGACAGCCCCCTTGCTCATAACTTAGATCAATCTTCGAAATGATAATATGAACTTCAAAATTTAATGACAAATATATTCCTTAAGGTGGGAAAAATTATTGTCTATATTATCTCTTTGAAATCAATTATCATGTAGTATTCTACAAATCTGCTTGCATTCGCTAGCAGTTCAGCATGACCAACTGATGGTGACACCAGTATGCTGTTTCCTGACTCATGCTTACTGATTAGTTATGCACTTCCCCCTTGTTATGCCTGTATAATTCAGGATTACATGGAACATGCACCCTTAACCCAGTTTATTCAACCAAGTGCTCATCCATAGCATATACAGCAAATGAACCAAAAGCCACCTTGTTGGAAATACATAGCATATGCATTTATAGCATATATAACTCAATCAATTCAAGTTGCTTCCATATATTGCAGTTGAGTGTAAAATGATAATATGAACTCCAAAATTCTTCAACTTTTACATTGAAGAAAAAAGCATACCTGTGACCAAGGATCAAAACGAAGATGGAAACCATGGTCCGGAAAGCTAATAACAATGTCCAATTTTAGAGGCTCCTGCTGGAAATTGATTAAAAAAATAAGACTCGCAGATGCAATATATGTAAATGTGCATTAGAATTCATAATAGTTCTGTCGAGACAATGACCTTGCAAAAACATTAGTAGTCTTGTTGGAAAGTTAGCTTCTAACAATGCATGTAATAAATAACATAAGCGTAATGCTTTGTCTTTTGTGCATAAGTTAATTCTAAATGACACATTTATTTTTCCTTACCATCAAGTGCTTTAAGAACAAGCAAATGATGTCATTAGAGATGCAAATTTAAGACATTATTATTTTAACTAGAGAAAATTATCGATGATTTTTAAATAAGTTAAACTACTTCAGACAAAACTGTCACAGGCAAATCCTTTTGAAGAAGTGCACCTTTTATCATCACCTAATCCTAGCAAAAACCTTCCTGTAGCTCATAGAATCACAGACTTAATTACTCGATTCAGAAAAGAGCAGATATTTCAATATAAATAAACCACAGGTTCAGCACTTTGGAGTCACACCAAAGATCTTCCTCGATGGCATCATTTTTAAAATAAAAGGAACCAGAAAAGAACTAGATGTCAAGTTATTTCTGTGCAAATGCTGAACAAACAATGAACACAATGAAGGGTGACATGATATTAAGACCTTAGAAGAACTTACTAGCCTTTAGAGCTCAATGGAAGGTATTTTTTGCTGGTTTGTCATCTTAATCTGTGATAGTTTTTGCTGGTTTTGTCAACCTAACATGTAATCTAAATCTTTGGCTTGACCATTCTCGCAGATGTTTTCAGTATAGTCTCCATTCTAGCAAAATTGTTTTCAAACATGCTTATAGATGTAGTTGATATGACTGACGCAATGAATGCATCTACTCACTCCTTGTTAGTGAAAGTAGTAAAAATAGAGATAAAGGGTTTCATCATAACCCTACAAAATTTTGACATAGATCTCATCTCTCAAAGTAGAATATCTCTAACAATTAACCTGTTCGTATCCTCTTCTCGCCTCCACCACATTTACAGAAGCAGTATAAATTTTGTGTGGAAACAATACAAAATCTTCTTACTTGAAGTAGTTATTGTCTCACGAAAAAGAAGACAGACAAAGAAGAAGAAGACAAATGAATGAAATTTTATGTGTGAAAGTAGTACAGAATATTCTTGCTCGAAGTAGTTAATATTTCCTTTAAGTAGTTATTGTCTCGGAAGCAGAAGCATGAAGAAGAGTGGAAGCAGGATAAAATTTTCTTGCTTGAAGAAGAAGAAAATGAAGAAGAGGAAGAAGATGAGAAAATGAACAGAAGTTTGGAATTCTCTATCTACTTTCCATGGTCAAAGACAAATAAATACAATTCAACTTATAGACCCTTGCCACATGGCATAACATCATGTACCACAAGGTATAACTTCAGTCCTACTAAAACAAAAGATTCTATAAAACAAGGTAAATATTTGACTAACATGCGCTCAATAATTCACGCACTATGATATTTTTATATATATGTATGTCGGTCCAAGCAAAGGTCATGTAGGCATTGAGACCTATCCATTGCCAAGCACTTAGAAAACTTACAATAAGAGAACCAAACAACCACACCAGCCTTATTATATGTCACATGTAAACCAGAGTATTTGCCAAGCCAAGCTAGAGCTGAGGATCAAGGCACAAAGGGCTGGCCCAAACCTGGCTCAGCTTAGCCTTAGGCCTGATTTTCCTAGCCAACACAATAAGAAGAGCACAAGCCCGACCAAGCCTGGGCCAACCCATTCAGACCTAGACCTAATTTAGGAACGTTGATCCAACATAAAAGACAGATGAAGGGTGGGAAGCCGGCAGTCTCAACACTAACAATGAGAATGGCCTCCACCGGTACTGACCATCTCAATGATTGATTGAATTAAAGAAGAGAGGTAGCAATCAGATCTCATAATGACTAATGACTATCTAACTAATCAAATCTATTTTGTTAAGAACTATAACATTCAGGTGTAATAGTTCTGATGCTCTCACCTTTATGTCTATTAACAATATATATATATATATATATATATATATATATATATATATATATTAAGTTGAAAGTTTTAGCACAATATTCATTCAGCTTTTAACAAAAAAAAAGTCATATGCTGATTAAAAAACATTTACTGACAGGCATCACTAAGTCAAGTCAATTACCAGCACACAGAATGTGTCGTGTTTCATATTAGATATAATAGCACACTATCTTAAATTGTGGATCAATCCAAATGTCATTAATTAGCAGATTCTGGCTTCGAAAGACTTCTAAAAATTGAGAAATGATAAGAGTAGGAACATTAAGAGGACAATTAGTATGCTACACAATTAAAACCAATATATCTCATGTGAAAAGTTGGACATGGGATTTTTAGAATACAGGTACACCTTTTGATGAAAATAAATTGAAGTTTCATGTAGAAAATGGTAAAATGTGGTGATTACCTCATACAGCCATAACCAGAGATTGGCTGCTACAAACTAAAGCAAGTTCAAATGGGCCAGCGTCAGCCTAGAAGGCACCTCAATCAAAATTTTCAGTGACAAATGGTCTTAGCTTGCATAAACTAAATGCCGTACAAATAGCTAGGTAGCATATAGGGCCATGCTGGCCAATTAATGCACATAGGAAGCATGTTGGAACAGCAGATGTATTAAGTCTACTACTGAAATAAACAGAAAGCAGCCCAAAAGGTATTGAATACCTACGGAGAAAAAGGAGCACTTAAGTAGCTTGATATGTTCAAGGTAAAACATCAAACTCTAATTTTTAACAAATTAAGGGATATCTATATCCGTCCACCCATTTCTATGTGTTATTTGTGCATATACACATGTAAATAATTTACATATGCATCCACATGGATGTTTATTTATGGAATAAAGCAGGTAATATTTCTGTTTGTTATTGTGCACAGACATAGATACATCAATGTTAATATCAAGGATTCAGTTCCCAGCGAGACGTCCCGTTGGACACCAAGACAGAGCACCATCTCATGTGTCGGGATAGGACTGTCCCGTCAGCATCCCAGCATCTCAATTGGGACGCTTTAGGACATTCTCTATCTCAAGTATCAGGATGAGGTGGGATAGCGACGCGTCCATTTCCATAGAAAAATCGAGACAGCCCTGTCCCATGGAATTTAAAATCTTGGTTAATATGTTAAACTGTTGGGCTTGCTCCTTGCACTTCTATTCTGGCATTAGTCCACTGTTTGTCCCAAAAAGAAAAAGCAATGCACATGCCATAAAATCAACATGAAATGTTAAGAATTGTGTACAAAGTAAGCAGTTCAAACCTCATCAAGATACTTCACATGGACCACATCGTAGATGTTTGGCTGATGTTCTATTTGAGCAAATGCTTCACATATAGGCATTCCTATATCAAAGTGTGATTTGCAATGTGTGAGGAGCAGATGGCACAAATTAAAATGAAAAAAGGCACTATGTCGGAGATTTATCAATGAAATTAATAATGAAACCGTAAACATAAACTACAAGTATTATCCCAGCAAGCTAATGATTTATGACCTAAAATGACAAATAGCATAACAAAAAATAAGACTTTTAATATTATCTCATGGTCTGAAAGATAATTTTCATGCATAAGCAAGCTAACATGTTACATAAACCTGAATGCAAACCTCCTTTTGATGACATTTATCCTCTATTTGGTACAAAAAATGGATGGAAGAAAGGATGGATGGAGGAGGAAGGATACATCTTCCATCCATCCTTTCACATGTTTGGTGACACATGGAAGGATAGATAGACATAATTTTCTCCTTTATTTAGTATAGGAGGAATGAAAGGGAGGATGGATAATATTTATATAACATTTTTACTAAACTATCCTTTGATAAAAATATTACTATTATCAATTTATAATACTTATTTATACTAAAAAATAAAAATATATAAATTTATAATCATTATAATCTATAATTACATGAAAAATTATATAAAAATATTTATTTTTAATTTAATTTAATAAATAATTTAATAAATTAAATATTAATTAATTATATATTAATTATACATATAACTAATTAATGAATAATTTAATTTAAATAGTTAATTAATATTATAAAATAGTTAATTATATTTTTTAAATAAAAATAGAAAAATAGAAGATAATTCTAATTATTTAATCATTATTATCAAAATTATATACTAAAATTAAAATAATTAGTAATAAAATTTAATAGTATATGATTAATAGTATATATAAACATATATATATATAATATGAATGAAAAAAATAAAAAAATATTATAGTTTTTTCAAAAAATTAATGAAGGATAATTTTGTTAATGCAAAAATCCATCCATCAATACCCATCCATCCTTCCTTGCATCCTCCAAATTTGAAAGGATGCAAATTGATGTGCCCGGATAGATGGACAATCCCTACTTTTTCATCCATCCTTTATGTAATTTTTTGAACCAAATGATGGATGGAGACTATCCATCCTTCCAACCTCATCCATCTATCCTCTCATGACCCCAACCAAATATAGGGTTAGTGATATTAACCAACCCACCCACCCACCCACAAGCCTTATGCTACCTATACAGAGTCAGCAGCAAGGACAGAGGTAAAGATCTATCAAAGATTAAGAATTTTATTAATAGCCCTTAACAAAACATTAGCCCTCTGAATTGGTTGCAACATTTTAGCCAAAGCAAATATTAGTAAAATACCAAATTTTTAGCCAAAGCAAATATTAGCAAAATTTCAGTATTCAGGATCAATAAAATCTATAAGGAAAGGGAGATTGAAGAGGATAAGATTAAAGAAGGCTGGATACAATGGAGAAGTACAACTAGAATATTATGTGATCATCGGATACTTACCAAGTTGAAAACAAAAAATTATAAGATAGCCATACGACCAGCTATGCTTCATAGTATACAATATTGGGCAATTAGAAAACAACATATGTATAAGATGAGTGCAGCCAAAATGAAAATGTTGAGATAGATGCATCATAAAACAAGAAAAGATAAAATAAGAAAAAAAAATCATTCATATCAAGATAGAGGTAGCACTAATTGAGGACAAATTATGAAAAAGAAGATTTAAATAGTTTGGATATGATGCACTAGTACAAAAGAGTGATTTAATCTATTTAGAAGGAAAGAGGGTAGAGGTAGACCAAAAATGTCCAATGAATTAGTAAGAAAGGACTTGATATCGTTAAATCTTCTAGAAAGTGTGACCTTAGACAGAGTAGAGAAAAAGGCTTTATATAGATGAACACAACTAGTTTGGGATCAAAGCTTGAGTTAAGTTGAGTTGAGTTGTGAGCTACCGCGTAGCCACTAACAAATACAATATAATATTTGTCACCTGAAATAAATGTGCAAGTTCTAAAGTTACAAAGTTTATCACAGAGAAGAAGAATTTAAGTCATTCTACTATGGCTTAAGGGCATTAAAGTTTTGTAAATGGCGTATCTAGGAATGATGATTCGATTTGGATCTTCAAGTGAAAGTTTGTATCCTATCAAATGTCACCTCAGAAAGAAAACCCTATCTCCCATTCACCTTTGTCTAGGCATTTCTCAAATCTATGTTATCTTGGAAAGTTGCTTCTGACTACTGAGAATATTAACATACACACTATAACCAGGTAGACAGATATCCTTACTACGTGATCTGTCCATTTTCATGGAATGTTCCTCTCTTGCATAAAGTTACCTCAGCTAAGGTTTTCACTGAGGCAAACAGAAAAGATGATGGAGGAATACAGGAAGAAGAAATTGGTTCTTTTCTTTTTCTGTGAGAGCGAGGTTTTAAAAGGGAATTAGACAAATAATAAAATATTGGGAAGCAAAAGGCAAGGAAGACAAGAAAAATAATGATCTCATTATTATACCATTTTCTCTAACGGGTTCCTCTTTCTCAAGAACATCCCTCTCGGTATATTTCACCTGTCATCACTCTTGGTGCAAAGGTCCGATTCTCTTCTTATCTTTCCAACGAAATTGGCAGATTGAAACCAGTGTTAAATCCTAAAACTCCTTTCCAATTTCCCAATTAACTTCGTTAGATCTTTATGGTCTAATGATCGCAAAAGAACACAAAAAAGGAAAACAAATCTAGCAAAGGGGCAAAAAGAGCAATCATCAAGCTACTTTTTTTTTTTTTTTTGCCAAATGAGATCCAATCCATGCAAATGCCCCCTTTTTGCAATACAAGATCATTAACCATCCATAAAATCCGACAAAATATCAAAAATTGAAGACAGCACAGGGTTAAAAAAAAATAATGATAAAACTATGGTTTTTAATTCTTAAAACAATTAGATCCAATCCCTAAATCTTTAGGGGCAAATCACGAATCAATAGAATTATGGGCATTCTAGAGATAACACGAACAAGGAGAAAAAACGGGCAGGAGGGAACGAGAGGAGGAGCTACCTAGAGTGAAGGGCCCGATGCCGAGGCCGGGGCGGAGGTCGAGGGTGATGGCGCCCATGGCCGTGCCCTCGCACCGCCTCCTCGGCGGCGCCGCCGCCCCAGCCGCCGTCGACATTGGGGATCTCTGGTGGTGCTGGAGCTGCTGCATCGTGATCTCCCCTCCCGGTTCTCCTCTCCCTCGTCTTCTTCCGGTTTCTCGTTTCCCTTATCTTCCTTCCGTCGGGCCTCCTTTTCCTTTTGGCGTTTGTTTTCCTTCCTCCGTTCCTTGCGCACCAAACCTGCTCGCCGCAGTAACCCGAGACAAATAATAGCGGAAGGCACGCAAGCGGCGGGTGGGATACCCAACCGGCGGGAGGGAGGGATCCGCTGTTTAGCTCGGAGCAGCAATGAGGCCACGTAGTCCAGAGCTGGTAGTCATAAAGCCGGGACGGTCCACCCGGCGCGCGAGCCACTAGGAATGGCCTGTTAGACCGAGTCCATGATATATTTTATACATTCATTTAATTGCAGTTTGAATATAAAATAATCGTTCATAGTCATTTTCTAAAAAATTATAAAAGATAATGAAATTTCTAATTAAATGAATATTTATTTATTATATATCTTGTGCTTCTAGTTAAATGAGTGACTAGATTGGATACCTACAACTCATTTTGGAGCCAAGAGACATTAGGTTGTAGGAAAGTGGTTCAAGTGAAAAATAATTTTCTAAAAATTGATTTTTTAATAAATATGTTTTTTTGAAAATGAATTTTGTTATTTGGTTTGTCAATGTCGAAAAATATAGCTCCAAAGGTTTGAATAAAATTGTATTATTAATTTTTTTGAATATTTTATTTTATTTTCTTACTATTATGAATTAAATAATATTCATTTTATTAGTTACTAATAGTACTAAAATAGTAATATTATTCCTCACAATTTAATCAAATAATATTGTTAATAAAATATTATTTTTGATATTTAAATAATATTACATCTATTATTTGATATTATTTATCACTATTTATAGATATTAGTATTAGATATAACAAATAAGATCATATTATTATTAGTAGATATTAATTATATCATATTAATATTGGTAACTAATAGTATTAGATTATTAATATGACTAACTATGATTGATAAAAAATTATTAAAATAATTATTTAATGTAAACAATATTATATTAACTTTATATTATTTATTAATAATAAATAACAATATCGATAATATTTTTATAATTTATTACTAAAAATATGATTAAAGTTGAGATTGAGGAAAAAGTTTCCCCATCTTTTTTCTCAATTTCTCCTCTTTCAAGTGACTTTCGATGGAGATGATTATCGGTACTTCTTTTGTCCCATTCGAATGAGTGATAGAAAACTTAAATTTCTAGAAAACTCAGTTAGTTAGTAAAGAAAAACATCAACTCTTAATGGCAATAAAGTTATTATGTACGGCTATGAAAATGGTGTAGCATGGAAAAATAGGGAGTAATATGGGTCTAGGTGCATTGACCTTTTAAAACTTTTGCCATTGTCATACCACTATTAAAGGGAGATTGAGATAGATAAATATGTAGCACTAAGCTACATTGAAAAAGATATAGCGCTGGGCTAACATAGGGGTATAGTGTCGGGCCATGATGATGATATAGCGTTGGGCTATAATAGAGAGCTTAGTTATGTCTACTCCTACGATAAATTGATTAAGGTTATAAAGATAAAGATAAAGATAAACTAATTGGATTGATTATTAAAGAGTCCATATAGAGTATAATTCTACTTATTTATACTAATGCACAGTAACTATCTATAAATTCAATAACTATCCACTCTAGCAATTACTTCTTGTTGGTATAAGATTCTGCAGGGTGCCGGGATGCTGGAGTGGATGGCAAGGTTGGGCCTCCGGGGGTGTGACCGGCAAAAAGTTTTGACCAGAGGATACTTCGGTGGAGATCTCTCGATGTTCAAGTCAAGATTCTTGCTCCACAGAAAAAAGAGCATGAGAGATAGAGTAACGACATACCTTTTTTTTTTTTAGGATCCCCTTTTATGGATGGAGGTGGGAGCTATGATTGGCAAGTCGGTTAACATGATCTCATCCGGCTAAAGTGCAATTTGTGTGTAGTGACAAAATTATCATTCGAGACTCTCGAGATATGATAGTTATGGTTGTCTTATCCACCTTGTGACAGCTATCGGCTAGAAGGCATTGGATTTTAAACTGTATGCTAACTAGTGTCACTGGATCGAGGACTGATCGATCATGATCAAAAGTCAGACATTTTGTGCGTCATCGGATAGGAAAGTCTGGAGCTAGGGTTTATTCAGTAGCATAAAGTTGGTCGGCCGAATGTAGTCGATGATGAAAAGATGAAAGCCATGGTCGACGATGGGTCAGTGGAGGCCCAGTAGGTGAGCCTGCTAGGCTAGGATGTCTTGGGCCCTGGACCTCTTCATCGGTCCATATGAAGTTTTCTCCAACATATGCCCTCTACTCTCAAGTTCGAGCTTTGATCGGATGAAGGGAGTACACCTAATTTTCTAAGTCGAGGATATGAAGAGATCTTTTGGTTAATGGGACGTGCGCGACTTTTGGGGCAGAAATAAGATGGCACGGCCAAACCATCATTACAAAATTAAATGAATATCTTTTCAAAATCTCTTTTTGAAGCATAGTGTCAATTTGTCCAACTAGTGGCTGTGGTTGACAAATAGAAAGGCACCACATCCTGCAGGTCATTTGGCAAGAAGCAATTGGATATCTCTGGAGATTATTTCTTTCGATCATAACTGGAAAAAAAGCTTATTCTTTATCCTTCAGTTGTTCTTAACCCTTTTCAATTTCCCTTTTTTTTTTCCATCTTGTTTGTCCGAGTTGATGCCGTACTGATTTTACTGCAGCCTCTCAGAAGGATTTCTGAAAGTGTTTTTCTGTCGTTCTATTCTTTCGTTGTTTGTCTTTATTATCAGGTGGGTTCTCGTTCATCCTTCCTCGTCCATCTATCTTCCCCTCTTTCTTTTTCTTCAGACTATTTTTTTAGCTTTTTCACTTTGATTTGAATGACAGGTTTTGATAATTCTGTAGGTGACTGTTGCCCAGCTATGCAACCTAAGAGGGGAGGGGTGAATTAAATTTTTGAAAATTTAAAATTAATCTAGAGCCACAAGGATTAAGTAATAAAAGTCAAGTTAGTTGAAGTGAGTAATTTAAGCAAAGTGAAGATATTAGATGCAAGAGTGCAAGAAGGAAAAAAAAATAAGATAGAGAATAAGTAAGTACACCACAAACAATCAAGATTTATAGTGGTTCGTGCCAACCTTGCACCTACATCCACTCTCCAAGCTCCTACTTGAGAATTCAAATTCACTAAACCATATTCAACAAGAATACAACGTTGGTACCTCCAACTCTAGCTATCCCAAGCTAGAACACTTATTTTTCGGATACAAGTCAATCCAATATAATCTGATTCAAGATTCGGATCAATCTTTTCACATTTTGAAATCCTTCCAAAACTAAAGATCAACTCAAAAACAGAGTATAACAGTTAATCACACAAAAATACAAATATAGCTCCTTTAATGAGCAAATAAAACTTTAAATACATTTTACACAATAAGAAGGAAGCTTTTCTAATTTTTTTCAAGATGGTTGAAGACTTGAATGAGCTCTTGAGGAGTTGGTGAACTTAAAATGAAAGCTTCTTTAACTTCAAGAGGGCTCTTTGCTTAGGACTGAAATGAATGCTTAAAAAAATTTTCTTAATCTTTCCTCCTTTAAGTGCCTTTTATAGCTTCAAATGATGGTGGAGAGTGATCTGGATAGTTTTAGAGCCGTTGGAGATCATTAAATGAGCATTAAATGCATTAAAATGAGCTAAAAAACTAGTCGTTACGAAATTTTTTCGATGCAGGGGTCGACTCATACACATGAGTCGACTCATGGGGTCGACTTCTGTGGCACAGAATAAAAAATGATTGTTCTGTAATTTTGACGTGTACAGCAACAGAGGTTGACTTATAGGGTCGACTCATGCACAGAGGTCGACTCAATTGGGTATGCCAGCTAAAAAATCAGTGTGTCGTTCAGCCCCATTTGACATGAGTCGACTCATGGGGTCGACTCAATTTTATAAACATAATTTTCTTTCAAAATATACATCCAAAAATATTAAAATTACCTTTAATAGATCACAAATCTTCTGTTCTTGCTTTTGAGACTTCTGAGTTAGGACTTGATGAAATTACGATTTTACCTCTGAAAAATAATAAATTTTTTTTCAAGTCAAAATCATTAGTAACCCCCTCAAATACTTTGTAATCATCAAAATCAATTCAAGGAGCAACAATCTCTTCCTTTTTGATGATGACAAAATACTTGAGCAAAAGTAGAGTATAACATATATAAGGCATTGAACATGAATTTCAAATTTATAAAAATATATCACTTAAACATCATAGCCAGTTATTTGAATGAAATACATCATGAGTAGTTTAAAGATCAATTTAAAATTTACTTATTAGATCATTTGCTTTGAAAATTGCTAACAATTTTGGTTCTTTGACACATTTGCTTTGACAATTTTGCTCATTTGCTTTGACAATTTTGCTTATCTTTGATAATTTTGCTTATTACTCTCGATTCTATTTCTCTATTGCTTATTGCTCGATCTCAATTTTTGATTCTCTACTCCTCTTTTTTGACAGCATCAATTAAGATCTTAAGGGATTTTGAAGAGAGAAAAAAGGATAACATAAAGAACATATTTTCTTTACTCCTCCTTTTTGATACCATATTTTATTTCTTTACTCTTCCTTTTTAATTGTTTATTTCTGTACTCCCCCTCACTATAGCAATTATAAAAGACATATCAATTTGCTCATTTAGAAGATATTACTATTCATAATATTTCATCATACATATATGAGTCATTAAAACATTTTAATTGATCCCATTCATAAACATTAATTGAAATTCAAAGCATATAAATATATATATCCAAAATGTGACTGAATACATAGGTGTCCTAATACATATGAGTCAACTCAAAATATAAAAGTCATAGATAAAAACTATCCAAGAGTCAATCAGCCAATAAAATACAAAGGCCATAAGATAGATCCTAGACAAAAATAAAAAAAGATTAACTATTCTAGATCTAATAGATATCATGGCTAGAGGAATCAGAATCTGAAGAGTCAGAGATATGATGAGGAGATATAGGATCAAATCCACAGACACGACCTCGACCATGTCTACCTCGACCATGGGTAGAAGTACCAACACGAGTAAAGGGACGAGAGGATCCTGGAGCTTGGGAAGCTACGGACTGTGCTAAAAGAGAAAGTCTGATGGTGTTCAAAAGATCCAAGGCTCTCGACACAAACTGCATCAGGATACTAAACTGATTAGAGGCAATCTCACTGGAGCCCCTAATCTCTCTCCTCAAAAAGTCAAATCCACTCTTTAAAACTCTCCGATGTCTAGCCACCTCTGCAGATAGATTGGAGACCTCTGTGATGTCCTCATGCAGCTGAGGATGGGCTAAGGCTAAAACTTACCTCTACAAATCTAGAACTCTGTCTGTCAGTTTCAAAATATATCCCTCAAGCTGCTCAATACGTACGGACTGAGCAGTAAGCATCTGAAAGATGGTAGAGATATGAGGGAACATGGTCTGATCTGAAACAGTCTGAGAAGTCATCCTCTGAGGAAAACCTGAGGTGGCAAACAGCTGAGATAAAATGGAGGCAACACATTGAGACATCATCTCAATCTGATCGTCTACTAGTCTGATCTCTGAATGATCTACTCTGCTCTCAGACTGTGATACAGAAACATGTCTCTTCACAGACTCTGAAGGATTAGCCTCGTGATCAGACACGAACTGAATATCTGGAGATGCTCTGTGATCACGAGGAGGTGAAGACAGTCTCTCCTCCTCTGCTCTCTCCTCAACTGGCTCCTCTGCTCTTTCCTCGACACCCTTTAACCAACTGCATCAGTCTTTGAAAAATCTATGTGGTGCAGTGTGTGGCAGTTGATGGTGTCAGAATGAGACAACCTAGTAACTGTCTCCCTCTCAAAACTGACTCCGAACCTCCTAAAGACCAGGGTGAGTGCCATACCAAAAGGCAAGTGAGCCTTAGACCTATTTAGGATCTCTCTCATGGCCTCAATCATCAGAATAGGAAGGTTCAAGGGGGTCTCAGTAATCACATGATATATGATGCAAATGTTTCTACCAGATAGGAGGTCATGTCTGCCACTCCTAGGGACAAATAGTTTGGTTATCATGTGATGTAACAGTCTCATCTCAATAGAAAAAATTTTTACTTCTAATTTATTCAAACTTTCAGTAAAAATTTTGCCTAAGATAGCATTAATTTCTTTTTCTTTAATTGGGAGCTCCATATTAGTATAGCCTTCACAAGGCAAGTATAAAATTTATCCCAAATGCAAAGGAACAAGAATAATATCAATACCTTTCACTGTAGACTTTACTGTTCTATTGAAGTAACTCAAATTCAAATAAAATTATCTGACCAGATCAACATAAGTATTTTCTTTCAGTAGACAGTAAAACTCCCATCCTTGATTTTTAATCTTTATTCCAATGGAGAACCCTTCTTTTTCAAAAAAACTTGAAATCTATATTCTTCCCAGATTTTACTTTTCGATCAGAGAGAGGTACCTTGGTTGGACTAATTGGGGATTGTGTAGAAGCTGAAGCAGGATCTAGAGCTGGGATTGGAGCAGAAGAGGGCTCGACTGTCATTCTTTTTCTGTGCTCAGTCTCTTCCAACCAGCGAACAGATTTTCTTCTCTGTGGGAGCTTCATTTTGAGAGCCATTTGGACAAGGACTTGCAAGGAGTTTAGGAGACTAAATGAGATAGAGAGAAAAGGATTCTAGTGGAAAAGCCAAGATTTTGGAGAGGTGAAGCACCGATTTAGAGAAGAGAGGTGGAATCTAGGGCAAGCTCGAACTGCCCAAATGAGGAAGAAAGAGAAGAGGAAGTTGGTTCCTAAACGGGCGATTTGAAGAATGAAAATCGGTGGGAAGAAAGATTTGAGAGAAATCTTTGGTTTGAGGGAGAAGAGAGGGAGAGCTTTTGGTTCGGTGGGAGGAAGAAGAAGAAGGGCTGAGTCGGCTCAAAGAAAATTTTTCAATAAAAAGAGAGCGTTCGAAGGGTTTTGACAGAATTACAAGTTTACCCTAGGGTTGACCTTGGGGGTCGACTCATGGCACAGAAAAATTCATAAGAATGATGGAAAATTTTGAAAAAAATCTAAAACTTTGAGAAAAAAGTATCTACCTAGAGATTGATTATGTGAAGTACATTTTTGAGCTTTGAAGAGAAAAGAAGAGATGAGAATTGAGCTCAACAAATTTGGTTCAATGAATTTTTGGCATTAAGAACTTAGAATTAGAGAGATATTTAAGCTGATAGATCAAAGATTCCTAGTTCTCTTCTAATTTTATAAAATCTACCTTCACTTAAGGCCTTGATAAAAATGTCAGCCAATTGTTTCTCAGTACATACATAGTCAAGAATTATATTATTATCTTGAATATGTTCTCTTATGAAATGATGTCTAATCTCAATATATTTTGATCTAGAGTGTTGAATTAGATTTTTAGTTAGATTGATAGTACTAGTGTTATCACATCTTATGGGAGTTTTATTGAGTTTGATGCCAAAGTCCTCAAGTTATTGCTTAATCCAAAAGATTTGAGCACAACAACTTTCGGTTGCAATATATTCGGCCTCGGCCATAGACAGTGCTACCGAATTTTGCTTCTTGCTAAATCAAGAGATTAAGTTAACTCCAAGAAATTGACAAGTTTCACTAGTATTTTTTCTATCTAATCTACATCCAACAAAATCGACATCTGAATATCCTATTAAGTCAATTGATGAGTCCTTAGAATACTATAGTTTTAGAGTTTATGTACCATTTAAATATCTAAGGATTCTTTTAACCGCATTCAAGTGTGATTTTTTTGGATTTGATTGAAAGTGAGCACAAAGACATACACTAAACATAATATCTGGTCTACTAGTAGTTAAATACAATAGAGAACCAATCATGCCTCTATAAAATTTTAAGTCAATATTTTTACCTCCTTCATCCTTGTCAAGCTTACATGATGGGCTTATGGATGTACCAATTATGGTGAATTTCAGTGTAGGGGTAAAAAGATAATTTTAAAACTTTTTTAAATTATAATTTTACAGTAGAAATTATTAATTAATCTAATTAATTAACATGTATTAACCCTACACAAGGATCTAAATATGATATATATAGCATGCATTTAAATTTGAAATTTTGAATTCTACAGTAAACGTTTTACTGTTATGTGTTCAGAACACATTACCTTCGTGCAGGTAGTCGATCGCTACAGTCTGATCACCGTCGAAAAAGTCTGATCGTTACAATGCAGCCACACAGTATATCTGACCTCTGCGGATCATCCACACAAAGCTCTCGATCTGATCGGCTCCTCATGAATGCTAGTTTGTTGCAGAACCCTTTCGATGGCCGATGCTGATCGAACTCCTTCGACCGATGTCTGCCGACTCCTCGGATACTCTGGATTATCAGCAAAAAAACTTGAGAGATTGATGAAGCTCTTTCTAAAGTTTGGTGGGCTTGCGACACTCATAGCTCACCTTCTCACTTCCCAAACCTTAGGCAGAAACCCTAGGATACTCACAAAAGAACCCTGCACCTTTTCTGTTTCTTTTTTTTTCTCTTCTTTTCTTTTCTTTTCTCATGCACAGAGCCTTTCTCAGGCCACCCTTTCTCTCTAGGATCAGATATCGCATGCCCCACCTTCTCTCTCATTTTAAAATGGTGCAAGACCGCATCTTTTCAGTATTTTCACCGCGTGAGAGGATAAAGCTAGGTGGTTGCTCACTTGAATTCAAATCGAATTTGAATTCAAATGCCAACCAACCTATCCTTATCCACTCAAGGCATGAGAAGAGAAGGGGCGTGGGTTCTTTGTGTGTGGAGAATTTACACGAGAAACTTTTTCTCGTGTAGAGCAAGTGGCGCACAAGAGGATAAGATGGCGCATGGGATTAGTTGCTCATTCAAATTCAAATATCATTTGAATTTGAATGACCAACTAATCAATCTTTATCCATTCAAATGGTGCACAAGGGAGGGGCATAGGAAGGCTTCTGCATGGGAGAAAATTTATGAGAACTTGTTTCTCATGAATTCAAATAGGCGCAGGGGAGGTGAGATGGCGCAGGGAGATAAGTTAAGGTGGTTTCAAATATTAAATCAACCTAATTGAACCAACCTTATTAAAATAGGTTAGGCACAATTAGACAAAGTTAAACCCAACACAATTAAGCTTAATTATGCTCAATAAAATCCTAATCAAATAAAAAATTGACTAAGCCCAACTCCTGATCAGATCAGGGATCAAACCATCTCGACGATTAGGTCAACTCTTAACCTAATTGGGTCAAACACAACTGAATCCAATTCAATTAGACTTGATCCAAAAATAATTACTCAATCAAATTGAGTTAATTAGTGATCAGATCACTAATTAAATCTCTCATAAATACTGAATCTAAATCCGATCGGCAAACGGACATCAAAGTCCATCGATATGAAACCCTGATCGAAGAGTCCCAAACCAGTGGGACTCTTGACCCCGATACCCAAAATGTGTGAAACTCGTGATCAGAGAATCTTGATTTTTGATCACAGAGTCTCAGACACGTAGGACTCAAAGTCCCTGAGCATTAGGACTCTTGGTTGAAGAGTCCCAGTCTAGTGGGACTCTTCACCAGCCATCAGATTAGATAGGAACCTCTAATGTGTGTGACCCCACAGGTTCGAACCTAAACCGGTAGCACAGGAACCAATTCCTGTACTAATTGAAGTGACCATCTAGCAATGATATCCGACATCCGGATAGGTCGAATAGTCACAATCGCAACATTCAGAACCTACGCGAATATGGTTACTATATAACTCATCCTTTTTGACCCCTGTGTATAGGACGACTCTGGGTTAAACTGTCAACCCTGATCAGATCATCTGAATCGTGCTCAACTCAAACAGTCCCGTGACTCCTCACTAGGACTACCCTGGCCAAGGTTTTGCTAAATTGAAATAGGACTGTACATAGCTCTTGAACTAGAGTGATCAATCCCATCTTGACACACGCACCGACAAGTCAAGTACTTGACTACACTCAGCAGCCTTCCGTCATTGAATTAGAAATTCAGGTAATCCAGTGCCTAAGTGCAGTGAATTGCTTGCAAGTCACTATGGTAGTATCAGGTCAGAGGGACAGTTATACCCATATCCCATCGGAGCAAATCTTGACAGCAGAAAAAGCTCCGGAGTCAGTCACGTTCAGTACAGATGTACCCTTATATCTCACCTGTATGCCATACCAGTATCTCCACACTCCTTGATTAAGAGGACAACCAACCCATATGGCACACAACGACCTATGCTTGATAAACGTTGTTATCCTTGGTAACAACGTATCATTTGGTCGCGAATATGTGTAAGGACTAAACGATAAATTCTTCTTTGTCGAGTCTAAATAGTCCTAAGAATTTCACCACAACACAGGAGTTCATTAGAAGATGAAACAATTTGTGATGAAAAATATCAAAATAATTTTTATTAATTTATAATTCATATACTAATACAAGAAAGAGCACAACCATCAACAGGCTGACGATTGACTTTGGGATACTATTCCCAACAATCTCCCACTTGGCCTAAAGCCAATCAGTGCAGTATCTAATACCCATCTTTGATTTGAAGTCGTCAAACTCCTTCACCGTAATGGCTTTAGTGAATGGGTCGGCCAGATTCTCCTTCCTGTCGATCTTCTGAAGGTCGACGTCACCTCTATCCATGATTTTTTGGATAAGATGGTAGCGGCGCAGAATATGTTTCATCCGCTGGTGTGCCTTCGGTTCCTTTGCCTGAGCAATGGCTCCAGAGCTGTCACAATAGAACAGAACTGGACCAACAAGAGAGGGTACTACTCTGAGCTCGATGATGAACTTTCTCAGCCACACTGCTTTTTTGACAGATCTGATGCAGCAACATACTCTACCTCGCAAACTGAATCAGCCACAATGTGCTGCTTGGAACTCTTCTAGCAGACAGTCCCACCATTAAGGGTAAAAATAAATCCCGACACACTTTTACTGTCATCATGATCAGACTGAAAACTGAAGTCTGTAAACCTCATAAGTCTCAAATCCGATTCACCATAAACAAGCCACTAGTCCTTCATATTTCTTAATACTTCAGGATGGTTTTAACAACTTTCCAGTGATTTTCTCCTGAATCAGATTGGTATCTACTCACTACCCCTAGTGAGTATGCCACATCTGATCGTGTACATGTCAAGGCATACATGATAAATTCCACTGCCGAAGCATATGAAATTTTAACCATACGCTCTCTCTCTTGAGGTGTTGTCGGACAATCCCTCTTCGAGAGAGAAATTCCATGGCCTATTGGTAGATAGCTTTTTTTGAAATTCTCCATGCTGAACCTCTTCAGCATAGTATCAATGTACTTGAACTGAGATAAGCCAAGTAACCTTTTAGATCTATCCCTATAGATCCTCATCCCTAGGATGTAGGAAGCTTCTCCCAGATCCTTCATGGAGAACTGTGACGACAGCAAAATCTTTATTCCCTGTAATGTAGAGACATCATTCTCGATTAAGAGAATGTCATCCACATACAATACAAAAAATATCTCTACTGGACCATTAGCCCACTTATAAATGCAAGACTCTTCTCCGTTCTTAACGAAGCCATATATTTTGATCGTCCTATCAAAACGTATGTTCCAACTCCGGGATACCTGCTTAAGTCCATAAATGGACCTTTGTAGCCTGCACACATTAGACTCATCTGTGGATGTGAACCCTTCAGGTTGTATCATATATACCTCTTCGTCCAGCTCTCCATTTAGGAAAGCTGTCTTCACATCCATCTGTCAGATTTTATAGTCCAGATGGACAGCTATCGTAAGCATAATCCGAATGGATTTGAGCATTGTCACAGGAGAAAATGTCTCGTCATAATCTATACCATAACGTTGACGATATCCCTTGGCAACCAGACGGGTTTTATAGGTCTCCACCTTTCTGTCTGTGCCCCTCTTCCTCTTGAAGATCCACTTACACCCTATTGGTTTTACTCCTTCGGGTGGGTCAACCAATGTCCACACATCGTTGATCTTCATGGACTCCATTTCGGATTTCATGGCCTCTAGCCATTTCTCAGAGTCAGGTCTCTGCATTGCATCCATGTAGGTGATCAGATCCTCATCATTTTCATCAAGTTCGACAGGATCGCCATCTTAAACCAAGAAATCATAGTATCTATCCGGTTGACGTGGTACTCTACCAGACCGCCTTAAGGGTGCAGGAACAATGGGCTCCGGATCTGATCTAACCAAATTCGGTTCAGGTTCAGCAACTTGTGTCAGTTTTTCCACCTACCGAACTTCCTCAAGTTTGACCTTAGAGGCAACAGTTTCTTCACCAAAGAACTCCTTTTCCAAAAAGATTGCCTTAAGGCTGACAAACACCTTTTGCTCATCAGCTAGGTAGAAATAATACCCTTTGGTTTCTTTTGGGTACCTTATGAAATAATACTTGTCAGACCTAGGTCCAAGTTTGTCCATAATTAAACGTTTAATATAAGCTAGACACCCCAAAATCCTAAGGTGCGAGTGTTAGGAATAGTGTCCCAAAGCCAATCGACAGTCTGTTGATGGTTGTGCTCATTTTTGAATATGTACATGAATTATGAATTAATAAAAATTATTTTGGTATTTTTCATCCCAAAATATTTCATCTTCTAATGAACTCCTATGTTGTGGTGAAGTCCTTAGGACTATTTAGACTCGACAAAGGAGGATTTGTCGTTTAGTCCTTAAATCTGTTCATGACCAAATGATATGTTGTTATCAAGGACGATAATATTTATCAAGCATAGGTCGTTGTGTGCCATATAAGTTGGTTGTCCTCTTAACTAATGAGTGTGGAGATACTGGTATGGCATATAGGTGAGATGTAAGGGTACATCTACACTAAATGTGACCGACTCCGGAGTTATTTCTGCTGTCAAGATTTGCTCTGATGGGATATGGGTATAAATGTCCCTCCGACCTGAGACCACCATGGTAACTTGCAAGCAACTCACTGCACTTAGGCACTGGACTACCTGAATTTCTAATAAGTGACCGAAGGCTGCTGGGTGTAGTCAAGTACTTGACTTGTCGGTGCGTGTGTCAAGATGGGATTGACCCCTCCAGTTTAGGAGCTGTGTACAGTCGTGTTTCAATTTAGCAAAACCTTGGCCAGAGTAATCCTTGTGAGGAGTCACAGGACTGTTTGAGTTGAGCACGATTCGGATGATCTGATCAGGGTTGACAGTTTAACCCTGAGTCGTCCTAAACACAGTGGTCAAAAGGATGAATTATACAGTAACCATATTCATGTAGGTTCTGAGTGTTGCGATTGTGACTCTTCGACCTATTCGGATATCGGGTACCATTGCTAGATGGTCACTTCGATTTGTACAGGAATTGGTTCCTGTGCTACTGGCTTAGGTTCGAACCTGTGGGGTCACACACATTAGAGGTTCCTATCTGATCTGATGGCTGATATAGAATCCTACATGTTTGAGACTCAGTGATCGAGAATCAGGATTCTCTGATCATGAGTTCCACACATTATGGGTACCGGGGTCAAGAGTCCCACTGGTTGGGACTTTTCGATCAGGATTACATATCGATGAATTCTGATGCCTGATTGCCCATCGGATTTGGACTCAGTATTTATGAGAGATTTAATTAATGATTTGATCGCTAATTAACTCAATTTGATTGAGTAATTATTTTTGGATCAAGTCTAATTGAATTGGATTCAGTTGGGTTTGATCCGATTAGGTTAAGAGTTGACCTAATCGTCGAGATAGTTTGGTCCCTGATTTGATCAGGGGTTGGGCTTAATCAATTCCTAATTTGATTAGGATTTTATTGAGCCTAATTAAGACTAATTTAGTTAGATTTAAATTAGTCTAATTGGACCTAACTTATTTGGTTCAATTAGGTTGGTTTAAATAATTAAACCACCTTGACCCAATCTCCATGCGCCACCTCACTTCCATTGCACCCATTTGAATTCATGAGAAGGAACTTCTCATAAATTTTTTTCTCATGCCAAGCCCTCTCCACGCCCCACTTTAATATGTCAAATGAATGGATAAGGATGATTGGTTGGCCATTCAAATTCAAAATAAAGTTTGAATTTGAATGGGTAATCAATCTTTGCACCTTATCTCTTTTTTTACGCTCCATTTATTACATGAGAAAAGGTTTCTCATGAAATTACTCCATGCACAATTTAAGCCACGCCTCACGCCTTTAGTGGATAAGAGATGAGTTGGTGTCCATTTGAATTCAAAATTTGATTTGAATTCAAATGTGCAATTACTCATCTTTATCCTTTCTTTTGGATAAGACGTTTGACGTTGTTATAAAAGGAGGAGAAGAGTGGGGCGTGCAAAGAAGAAGATTTTTGGAGAAAAATTCTGGAGCATGAGAAGTCTTGTGTGTGAGAAGGAAGTCCATATCCTTCCAAGAGAAAAAGAAAGAAAAGAAAGAAAAGTGGGTGCAAGATTTCCGGTGAGTTCCCTAGAGTTTTAGCCTGGGGTTCGGGAAGTGAGAAAGTGAGCTACGAGTGTCGTGAACCCACAAAATCTCAGAAAGATCTTCAACATCCTTTCAAGTATGTCTGTTGATTATCCGGAGTATCCAAAAAATTGACAGACATCGTTCGAAGGAGTTCGATCAGCATCGGCCGTTAAAAAGGCTCCATAACGAGCTAGCACTCGTGAGGAGTCGATCAGACCAGAAGCTTCGTGTGGATGATCCGCAGAGATCAGACATACTGTGTGGCTACATCGTGATGATCAGACTCTCCCGATGGTGATCAGATTGCGACGATCTACTACCCGCACAAAGGTATTGTATTTTGAACACATTATAGTAAAGTGTTTACTGTTCGAATTTGAATTTCAAATTTAAATAAATGCATACTATATATCATATTTAGATCCTAGTGTAGGATAAATTTTTATTAATTAATTAGATTAATTAATAATTTTTGCTATAAAATCATGATTTTAAAAAAGTTTTAAAATTACCATTTTACCCCTGCACTGAATTTCCCCACAAATGGTATCAGAGCGGATTCTTAGATATGATATATATATATTTGTATACGTAGATTAAGTTGTAATCTAAAAGTTTAAATTTAAAATTTAAAATTTAAAATTTGAAATTTGAATTTTGAAAGTTGTTCGAAATTCAAAATTCAAAATTTTGAAATTCAAAAATTTAAAATTTAAATTTTGAAATTTGAAATTCAAAATTTAAAATTTAAAAATTTGAAATTTGAAATTCAAAATTTGAAATTTGAAATTTGAAATTTAAAATTTGGTTGAAATTTCAAATTTGAAATTCAAAATTTAAAATTCAAAATTTGAAATTCAAAAATTTGAAATTTGAAATTTGAAATTTGAAATTTGAAATTTGTTTAAAATTTAAAATTTAAAATTTAAAATTTAAAATTTGAAATTTAAATTTTGAAATTGGTATATTTAGATATACTTGATCCAAGTAGCAAGTAATCGAATTGGATTGGTTGCCATGACCGTCCGGTCATAGGAGAAAAGCAGGGTTTAAAGGTCCTCTCCTCCCATTCGATGGGGTCTCCTATGACGGTAGGAGTGCCGCTGCAATTATATCCCATATAGATGAAGCAGCGAAAAGAATTAATTGAATTATTTTCTGTTATGTAATTAGCAATAGGATTGCTATTTATGAAATGTGCTGATCTATTTGTGAAATGAGTCAACATATTTGGTGAATAGAAAATAAAACCTTTCAAATTTAAAAATTATTTTCGAAATACCAAACTCTGACCCATCAGCCTAAATACTTAATTAAAAGAATTAAGTGTTGTCTAGTAGGTCTAGAATTATGAATTAAGACCTAAGACAATGGCATAAACTTATGGGTCAATGGGTTAGATGGATTAGGTCCATAATTGGGTTAGACCTAAAGTTAGCTTAAAGAAATGGACTAAATTAGAGTAATTGGTCAAATCTAATCAAAAGTTGAATTAGATTAGGTCAAGGATACTCTAAACTCAACTCCAATAGTTGTAGTTGAATGGGTCCATGTCTTTAACTAGACCAAGATGGACTTAATTCATGGCTACGCGGTGGAACCCTATTTACTAAGTTGATCAAATTAAAACTAATGAACCGGTTGGTGTCTAAGGTAAGTTTAGTAGTTTGATCAATGATTTTTAAGCGGGAGCTACTCGCAATGATTTGATCTCTGACGAGTTAATGGCTTATCCCCACCACTGATCTCACTTACTTGGCCAACCTGGTGAATTAGGTTTTGATTAGATCACTTGGTGATTAGGGCTCACCCATGTCATTAGGTAAATTAGTTTGACTGATTTAGGTGCTCCTAATGCCAGCTTTAATTAAATCCTTTATTAATCTGACTTGGTGAAGTCAGTGGGAAGATTGAAATTGGCTGAATATTTTTTTCTCACTATCCTTTAATAAAATTCTCAAAAATTATTAGGTCCCTAAAAATGATTAAGTTATATTGATAACTAAGTCATAGCCTCCCATTAAGTGAGTGATAATGAGTCCATTAGTTTAATAATCATTAGAGGCCCAAAGGCCTGGTGCTTATTGACTAATGGAATTATCATTCATAATATGATAATTTGGTTTGAGTCTTTCTGATGGTGGTCAGGTTGGCCAGCCAAAGTTGGGCCTGATCATTTATTGGTCCGATTCACCAAATCAAATCATGTTAATGGTTGGACCTAACCAGATCTTTTCAGTGGAGGCCAAAGCCTACTGATTAGGTTCTGGGGCAAAATCAATTACTAGAAGTTGTTTAGAGAAACAACTGGTTATGAACCTACCCATAGATGCACATGGGTTGACCAACCAAAGTTGGGCTCGTGTGTAGTTTGTGTGGATTCTAGTACCCACTAAGGAATTAAAGTAATTCTTCGAATTGGAGGTTGAGGATACCAGTTCGTAAAAATACTGGGAGAAACTTTAGACTAAAGTCCAAGTCTTTAGTATTTATAATTTATGTACTAATAGAGGTCTGGTTTTCCTTTATGCAGCTATGGCCACTACCCTGTTGCTCCGGTCATTTTTAGATAATGACAAGCTCATGGGACCTAATTTCGATAGCTGGTATCGAAAATTAAAAATCATCCTTGAGCATGAGTGGATCTTTTATATAGTAATGGATCCGGCACCTGAGGAGCCAGCCCCGAACGTTAGAGGGACGATCCGAGACACTTATCAGAAGTGGCTTAATGACCGCACCACCATTCGGTGCATTATGCTGACGGCAATAAATGATGAGTTCAGCTGCAGGTTCGAGAATGCCCAACCACAGGAGATGCTTCAAATGTTGAACGACTCCTTTGGCACGCCTGACGACATTGAAAGGCACAAAACTAGTTGTGCCATTTTCAATGCTCGGATGAGGGATGGAGCCTCAGTCACTGATCATGTACTGTACATGATCGAAATGATTGAGCGCCTAAGTAAACTGGGCTTTCCCTTGCACGAGCAGCTTGGTAAGGATGCAATCCTTAATTCATTGCCCAAGTCCTTCCTCCCCTTCCTTACTCATTTTCGGATGACAAAGCCTGCAGTGAACTACCACGGCTTGTTGGGGTTGCTGCAGAACTTTGAGAAGGATCACCAGCTCCATAAAGAGTCGGTGAATATTGTGGGAGGGTCTTCTTCTGGTCGTCGACCCTTTAAGAAAGGGAAGAAGAAGAATAAAAAGAAGAAGAATAAGAAGGTGCAGCTGCATGCTGGGACATCTGCACAGGGTCAGACCAAGAAGCGCAAGCTCGACCAGAGCCAGGCAAAGTGCTTCTTTTGCAAGAAGCAGGGGCACTGGAAGAGGAACTGTCCTCTATACATTGCTTCCCTGGACCCGAATAGGCCGAAGAAGAAGCAAGGTACTTATATGATAACACTTTGCAACTTTTTCATTTGTGATACTACTGTCTGGGTATTGGATACTGGAAGCTCTTATCATATTTGCAATTCGATGCAGGGTCTGCAGGTCAGTAGGAGATTTGATGAAAGCGAGAGATTTCTGAACGTTGAAGATGGAAGCAAAGTTTCAGTTCTAGCATTAGGAATCATGAACCTTGTAATCAATTCTCGAAATGTAATTCTGAGTGAATGTCACTATTGTCCAAGCTTTTTATTAAATATTATTTCTGTAGGCCTTTTGGCCATGAACGGTTATCAATTTTTAATAAAAGGAAATGTTTGCAATATCATTTTGAATGGTGTTACAATGTTTGTTGGACAACTTAATAATGGAATTTACTTACTATCACAGCCTGTTAATGTGGTTCAAACCTCCGGTAAATACCCTAGAATGGAAAATATATCAGAAGTCTATCTTTGGCATGTAGGCTAGGTCATATCAATAAGAACAGGATAAACAGGTTGGCTCAAGAAGGAATTCTTGAAGTTGATGATTGTGAATCACTTCCAACCTGTGAGTCCTGTCTTCTTGGAAAGATGACCAAATCACCTTTTACTGGAAAAGGTGAGTGAGCCAGTGAACTCTTGGGTCTGGTACATTCTGATGTATGTGGATCCATGAGCTCAAGTGCAAGAGGTGGATATTTCTACTTCATAACCTTCACAAATGACCTATCGAGGTATGGGTATGTCTACTTAATGAAGCATAAGTCGAAGTCGTTTAAAATGTTCAAACTATTCCGTAATAAGGTAGAAAAATAAATTGGGAAGTGTATTAAAACTCTTCGATCTGATCGAAGAGGTGAATATCTTTCCAATGAGTTTCTGACATATCTTGGGGAGAATAGGATTCTCTCTCAGTGGACTCCTCCTGGAACACCACAGCATAATGGTGTGTCTGAAAGGAGGAATCGGACCTTGTTGGATATGGTTCGATCCATGATGGAGTTTGCTGGTCTGCCGATCTCTCTTTGGAGATATGCGCTCAAATCGGCTTGTTACCTTTTAAATAGGGTTTCGAGTAAGTCTGTAACCAAAACGCCATATGAGATATGGATAAGACGTAAGCCAATACTCTCGCACCTTAGGGTTTGGGGATGTCCGGCTTATATTAAACGTTTAATTATGGACAAGCTTGGACCTAGGTCTGACAAGTGTAATTTTATAGGGTACCCAAAAGAGACCAAAGGGTATTACTTCTATCTAGCTGATGAGCAAAAAGTGTTTGTCAGCCTTAAGGCAATCTTTTTGAAAAAGGAGTTCCTTGGTGAAGGGACTGTTGCCTCTAAGATCGAACTTGACGAAGTTCGGCAGGTGGAAAAATCGACATAATTTGCTGAACCTGAACCAGATTTGGTTAGATCAGATCCGGAGCCCATTGTTCAAGCACCCTTAAGGCGATCTGGTAGAGTACCACGTCAACCGGATAGATACTATGGTTTCTTGGTCCGGGACGACAATCCTATCGAACTTGATGAAAACGATGAGGATCCGATCACCTACATGGATGCAATGCAGAGATCCGACTCTGAGAAATGGCTGGAGGCCATGAAATCCAAAATAGAGTCCATGAAGGTCAATGATGTGTGGACATTGATTGACCCACCCGAAGGAGTAAAACCCATAGGGTGTAAGTGGGTCTTCAAGAGGAAAAGGGGCGCAGATGGAAAGGTGGAAACCTATAAAGCCCGTCTGGTTGTCAAGGGATATCGTCAACGTTATGGTATAGACTATGACGAGACGTTTTCTTCTGTGGCAATATTCAAATCCATTCGGATTATGCTTGCGATAGCTGTCTATCTGGACTATGAAATCTGACAGATGGATGTGAAGACAGCTTTCCTAAACGGAGAGCTGGATGAAGAGGTGTATATGATACAACCTGAAGGATTCACATCCACTGATGAGTCTAAGGTGTGCAGACTGCAGAGGTCCATTTATGGACTTAAGCAGGCATCCCGAAGTTAGAACATATATTTTGATAGGACGATCAAGACGTATGGCTTCATTAAGAACGGAGAAGAGCCCTGCATTTATAAGTGGGCTAATGGTCCAGTAGTAGTATTTCTTGTATTGTATGTGGATGACATTCTCTTAATCGGGAATGATGTCCCTGCATTACAGGGAATAAAGATTTGGCTGTCGTCACAGTTCTCCATGAAGGATCTGAGAGAAGCTTCCTACATCTTAGGGATGAAGATCTATAGGGATAGATCTAAAAGGTTGCTTGGTTTATCTCAGTCCACATACATTAATACTATGCTGAAGAGGTTTAGCATGGAGAATTCCAAAAAAGGCTATCTTCTGATAGGCCATGGAATTTCTCTCTCGAAGAGGGATTGTCCGACAACACCTCAAGAGAGTGAGCGTAGGGTAGGATTCCATATGCTTCAGCAGTGGGATCTATCATGTACGCCATGACATGTACACGACCAGATGTGGCATACTCACTAGGGGTAGTGAGTAGATACCAATCTGATCCAAGGGAGAATCACTGGAAGGTTGTTAAAACCATTCTGAAGTATTTAAGAAATACTAAGGACCAATGGCTTGTTTATAGTGAATCGGACTTGAGACTTATAGGGTTTACAGATTCTAGTTTCCAGTCTGATCACGATGACAGCAAAAGTGTGTCGGAATTTATTTTTACCCTTAATGGTGGGGCTATCTGCTGGAAAAGTTTCAAGCAGCACACAGTGGCTGATTCAGTTTGCGAGGTGGAGTATGTCGCTGCATCAGATGCTGCCAAAGAAGCTGTGTGGCTGAGAAAATTCATCATCGAGCTCGGAGTAGCACCCTCCCTTGTTGGTCCAGTTCTGCTCTATTGTCACAGCTCTGGAGCCATTGCTCAGGCGAAGGAACCAAAGGCATACCAGCAGATGAAGCATATTCTGCACCGCTACCATCTCATCTGAGAAATTGTGGATCGAGGTGACGTTGATCTTCAGAAGATCGACAGAAAGGAGAACCTGGCTAACCCATTCACTAAAGCCATTGCGGTGAAGGAGTTCGACAACTATAAGTCGAAGATGGGTATTAGATACTGCACCGATTGGCTTTAGGCCAAGTGGGAGATTGTTGGAAATAGTGTCCCAAAGTCAATCGTCAGCTTGTTGACGGTTGTGCTCATTTTTGAATATGTACATGAATTATGAATTAATAAAAATTATTTTGGTATTTTTCATCACAAAATGTTTCATCTTCTAATGAACTCCTATGTTGTGGTGAAGTCCTTAGGACTATTTAGACTCGACAAAGGAGGATTTATCGTTTAGTCCTTAAATCTGTTCATGACCAAATGATATGTTGTTACCAAGGACGACAACATTTATTAAGTATAGGTCGTTGTGTGCCATATAAGTTGGTTGTCCTCTTAACCAATGAGTGTGGAGACACTGGTATGGCATATAGGTGAGATGTAAGGGTACATCTATACTAAATGTGACCGACTTCGGAGCTATTTCTGCTGTCAAAATTTGCTCCGATGGGATATGGGTATAAATATCCCTCCGACCTGAGACCACCATGGTGACTTGCAAGCAACTCACTGCACTTAGGCACTGGACTACCTAAATTTCTAATTCAATGACTGAAGGCTGCTGGGTGTAGTCAAGTACTTGACTTGTCGGTGCGTGTGTCAAGATGGGATTGACCCCTCCAGTTTAGGAGCTGTGTACAGTCGTGTTTCAATTTAGCAAAATCTTGGCCAGGGTAGTCCTTGTGAGGAGTCACAGGACTGTTTGAGTTGAGCACGATTCGGATGATCTGATCAGGGTTGACAGTTTAACCCTGAGTCGTCCTAAACACAATGATCAAAAAGATGAATTATACAGTAACTGTTGGTGCAAAAATCTGCCTGTGCCGGAGAAGCTGGAATTGAGGAAGCCGCGGTCACCGCCGGGACCTGCAAGGGAAGTCTAAACCGGAGGTGGGGTTGCTCCGGCAAGACCCTCCGTCGCTCAAGTCTAAACGGAAGTAACCATATTCATGTAGGTTCTGAGTGTTGCGATTGCGACTCTTCGACCTATCCGGATGTCGAGTACCATTGCTAGATGGTCACTTCGATTTGTACAGGAATTGGTTCCTGTGCTACTGGCTTAGGTTCGAACCTGTGGGGTCACACACATTAGAGGTTCCTATCTGATCTGATGGCTGATATAGAATCCTACATATTTGAGACTCAGTGATCGAGAATCAGGATTCTCTGATCACGAGTTTCACACATTATGGGTATCGGGGTCAAGAGTCCCACTGGTTGGGATTTTTTGATCAGGGTTACATATCGATGAATTCTGATGCCTGATTGCCCATCGAATTTGGACTCAGTATTTATGAGAGGTTTAATTAGTGATTTGATCGCTAATTAACTCAATTTGATTGAGTAATTATTTTTGGATCAAGTCCAATTGAATTGGATTCAGTTGGGTTTGACCTGATTAGGTTAAGAGTTGACCTAATCGTCGAGATGGTTTGATCCCTGATTTGATCAGGGGTTGGGCTTAATCAATTCCTAATTTGATTAGGATTTTATTGAGCCTAATTAAGACTAATTTAGTTGGGTTTAAATTAGTCTAATTGGACCTAACTTATTTGGTTCAATTAGGTTGGTTTAAATAATTAAACCACCTTGACCCAATCTCCATGCGCCACCTCACTTGCATTGCACTCATTTGAATTTATGCGAAGGAACTTCTCATGAATTTTTTTCTCACACCAAGCCCTCTCCATGCCCCACTTTAATGTGCCAAATAAATGGATAAGGATGATTGGTTGGCCATTCAAATTCAAAATAAAGTTATAATTTGAATGGGCAATCAATCTTTGCACCTTATCCCTTTTTTTACACCCCATTTATTACATGAGAAAATGTTTCTCATGAAATCACTCCATGCATAATTTAAGCTACACCTCACACCTTTAGTGGATAAGGGATGAGTTGGTATCCATTTAAATTCAAAATTTGATTTGAATTCAAATGTGCAATTACTCATCTTTATCCTTTCTTTTGGATAAGACGTTTGACGTTGTTATAAAAGGAGGAGAAGAGTAGGGCGTGCAAAGAAGAAGATTTTTGAAAAAAAATTTTGGGACGTGCGAAGTCTTGTGCATGAGAAAGAAGTCCATATCCTTCCAAGAGAAAAAGAAAGAAAAGAAAGAAAAGTGGGTGCAAGGTTTCTGATGAGTTCCCTAGAGTTTTAGCCTGGGGTTTCGGAAGTGAGAAAGTGAGCTACGAGTGTCGTGAGCCCATAAAATCTTAAGAAGATCTTCAACATCCTCTCAAGCATGTCTGTTGATTATCCGAAGCATCCAAAAAATCGACAGACATCGATCAAAGGAGTTCGATCAGCATCGACCGTCAAAAGGGCTCCACAACGAGCTAGCACTCGTGAGGAGTCAATCAGACCGGGAGCTTCGTGTGGATGATCCGTAGAGGCCAGACATGCTATGTGGCTGCATCATGATGATTAGACTCTTCCGACGGTGATCAGATTGCGGCAATCTACTACCCGCACAAAGGTATTGTGTTCTGAACACATTACAGTAAAGTGTTTACTGTTCGAATTTGAATTTCAAATTTAAATGAATGCATGCTATATATCATATTTAGATCCTAGTGTAGGGTAAATTTTTATTAATTAATTAGATTAATTAATAATTTTTACTGTAAAATCATGATTTTGAAAATATTTTAAAATTACCATTTTACCTCTGCACTGAATTTACGCTTCAGCGAGAGTACTGGCTTACGTCCTATCGATATCTCATAAGGCGTTTTGGTTACAGACTTACTCGGAATCCTATTTAGAAGGTAACAAGTCACTTCGAGCGCATATCCCCAGAGAGAGATCGACAGACCAGCAAATCCCATCATGGATCGAACCATGTCCAACAAGGTCCGATTCCTCCTTTCAGACACACCATTATGCTGTGGTGTTCCAGGAGGAGTCCACTGAGAGAGAATCCTATTCTCCCCAAGATATGTCAGAAACTCATTGGAAAGATATTCACCTCCTCGATCAGATTGAAGAGTTTTAATACACTTCCCAATTTATTTTTCTACCTTATTACGGAATAGTTTGAACATTTTAAATGACTCCGACTTATACTTCATTAAGTAGACATACCCATACCTCGATAGGTCGTTTGTGAAGGTTATGAAGTAGAAATATCCACCTCTTGCACTTGAGCTCATGGATCCACATACATCAGAATGTACCAGACCCAAGAGTTCACTGGCTCACTCACCTTTTTCAGTAAAAGGTGACTTGGTCATCTTCCCAAGAAGATAGGACTCACAGGTTGGAAGTGATTCACAATCATCAACTTCAAGAATTCCTTCTTGAGCCAACCTGTTTATCCTGTTCTTATTGATATGACCTAGCCTACAATGTCAAAGATAGACTTCTGATATATTTTCCATTCTAGGGTATTTACCGGAGGTTTGAACCACATTAACAGGCTGTGATAGTAAGTAAATTCCATTATTTAGTTGTCCAACAAATATTGTAATACCATTCAAAATGATATTGTAAATATTTTTTTTTTATTAAAAATTTATAACTGTACATGGTCAAAAGACCTACAGAAATAATATTTAATAAAAAATTTGGACAATAGTGATATTCACTCAGAATTACATTATGAGAGTTGATTACAAGATTCATGATTCCTAAAGCTAGAACTGGAACTTTGCTTCCATCTCCAACATTCAGGAATCTCTCACCTTCATCAAATCTCCTACTGACCTGTAAACCCTGCATCGAATTATAGATATGATAAGGGCTTTCGGTATCCAATAACCAGACAGTAGTATCATAAATGGAAAAGTTGCAAGGTGTTATCATATAATTACCTTGCTTCTTCTTCGGCCTGTTCGGGTCTAGAGAGGCAATGTGTAGAGGATAGTTCCTCTTCCAGAAGCACTCCACCTGGCTCTGGTCGGGCTTGTGCTTCTTGGTCTGACCCTGTGCAGATGTCCGAGCATGCGGCTGCACCGTCTTATTCTTCTTCTTCTTCTTATTTTTCTTCCCTTTCCTGAAGGATCGACGATCAGAAGAAGATCCTCCCACAACATTCACCGACTCCTTATGGAGCTGGTGGTCCTTCTCAAAGTTCTGCAGCAACCCCAACAAGCCGTGGTAGTTCACTGCAGGCTTTGTCATCTGAAAATGAGTAAGGAAGGGGAGGAAGGACTTGGGCAAAGAATTAAGGATCGCATCCTTACCGAGCTGCTCGTGCAAGGGAAAGTCTAGTTTACTTAGGTGCTCAATCATTTCAATCATGTACAATATATGATCAGTGACTGAGGTCCCATCCCTCATTCGAGCATTAAAAATGGCACAACTAGTTTTGTACCTTTCAACGTCGTCAGGCGTGCCAAAGGAGTCATTCAACATTTGAAGCATCTCCTGCGGCTGGGCGTTCTCGAACCTGCGGTTGAACTCATCATTCATTGCCGCCAGCATTATGCACCAAACGGTGGTATGGTCATTGAGCCACTTTTGGTAAGTGTCTCGGACCGTTCTTCTAGCGTTCGGGGCTGTCTTCTCATGTGTCGGATCCGTTACTACATAAAGGATCCGCTCATGCTCAAGGATAATTTTCAATTTTTGATACCAACTATCAAAATTAGGTCCCATGAGCTTGTCATTATCTAATAATGATCGGAGCGACAGGATAGTGGCCATAGCTGCATAAAGGAAAACCAGACCTTTATTAGTACATAAATTATTAATACTAAAAATTTGGACTTTAGTCTAAAGTTTCTCTCAGTATTTTTACGAACTGGTAGCCTCAACCTCCAATTCGAGAAATTATTTTAATTTCTTAGTGGGTACTGAATCCACACAGACCACACACGAGCCCAACTTTGGTTGGTCAACCCATGTGCATCTATGGGTAGGTTCATAACCAGTTGTTTCTCTAAATAACTTCTAGTAATTGATTTTGCCCCAGAACCTAATCAGTAGGCTTTGGCCTCCACTGAAAAGATCTGGTTAGGTCCAACCATTAACATGACTTGATTTGGTGAATCTGACCAATAAATGATCAGACCCGACTTTGGCCAGCCAACCTGACCACCATCAGAAAGACTCAACCAAATGATCATATTATGAATGATAATTCCATTAGTCAATAAGCACTAGGCCTTTGGGCCTCCAGTGATTATTAAACTAATGAACTCATTATCACTCACTTAATAGGAGGCTATGACTTAGTTATCACTATAACTTAATCATTTTTAGGAACCTAATAATTTTTGAAGATTTTATTAAAGGATAGAAGAGAAGAAATTAACTAACCAATTTCAATCCTCTCACTGACTTTAGCAAGTCAGATTAAAAAGGATTTAATTAAAGCCGACATTAAGAGCACCGAATCAATGCGAGTAGCTCCCAGTTAAAAACTACTGGTCAGACTGTCGAACTTATCTTAGACACCAACCAGTTCATTAGTTTTAATTTGATCAACTTAGTAAATAGGGTTCCACCGCGTAGCCATGAATTAAGTCCATCTTGGTCTATTTAAAGACATGGACCCATTCAGCTACAACTATTGGAGTTGAGTCTAGAGTGTCCTTGACCTAATCTAATTCAACTTTTGATTAGATTTGACCAATTACTCTAATTTAATCCATTTCTTAAAGCTAACCTTAGGTCTAACCTAATTTTGGACCTAATCCATCTAATCCATTGACCCACAAGTTTATGCAATTGTCTTAGGTATTAATTCATAATTCTAGACCAATTAGACAATACTTAATTCTTTTAATTAAGTATTTGGGCTAATGGGTCAGGGTTTGGCATTTTGAAAATAATTTTTAAATTTGAAAGATTTTATTTTCTATTCACCAAATGTGTTGACTCATTTCACAAACAGATCAGCACATTTCATAAACAGCAATCCTATTGCTAATTACATAACAGAAAATAACTCAATCAAAATAAATCATGAATATTCTTTTAGATCTAATCTAACACATTCATGATAAATTTTACAATTGAACCTTTACGATTAAGTCCTTTCGCTGCTTCATCTGCATGGGATATAATCGCTCAGCACCCCTACCGCCATAGGAGAATCCCATCGAATAGGAGGAGAGGGCCTTTAAACCCTACTTTTCTCCTATGACCGGATGACCATGGCAACCAACCCAATTAGACTACTTACTACTTGGATCAAGTATATCTAAATATACCAATTTCAAAATTTAAATTTCAAATTTCAAATTTCAAATAAATTTCAAATTTTAAATTTTTGAATTTCAAATTTTAAATTTTAAATTTTTAATTTCAAATTTAAAATTTTAAATAAATTTTAAATTTTAAATTTTAAATTTAAACTTTTAAATTACTACTTAATCTACACATGCAAATGTATATCATATTTTAGACTCGACAAAGGAGGATTTGTCCTTAACCCTGTTCGTGACCAAATGATACGTTGTTATCAAGGACAATAATATTTATCAATCCATAATTTGACTGTTTGTAACATTAGGATATCATTCCCAATAAGGAGTATGTCATCTACATACAGAACCAAGAAAATTAGGGCACTCCCACTAGTCTTCTTATACACACAAGGTTCATCTACATTTTTGATGAAGCCAAATTCTTTGATTGTTACATCAAAGCGGATGTTCCAACTCCTTGAGGCTTGCTTTAATCCATAAATAGATTTCTTAATCCTGCATACTAGATTTGGTCTGTCTTTTGAGACAAAACCCTCTGGCTGTGACATGTAGACCTCCTCTTCTAGAAAATCATTCAAGAAGGCGGTCTTCACATCCATTTGCCATATTTCATAATCATAGTATGCTGCTATTGCAAGCATTATCCGAATAGATTTGAGCATGACAACAGGTGAAAAAGTTTCATCATAATCAATACTCTGTTTTTGCCTGAAACTTTTAGCTACCAATCTAGCTTTATAGGTTTCTATTTGACCATCTGCTCCAATCTTTTTCTTATAGACCCATTTGCACCCAATAGGGTTTACCCCTTCTGGTGCATCAACCAAAGTCCATACTTTGTTGGTGTACATGGAGTCCATCTCGAATTTCATAGCATCCTGCCATCTATTTGAGTCCTTACTCATGATAGCTTCTATATAGGTCAAAGGTTCGTCATTCTCAATGACTTGGGCTTCATTATTCTCAATAATGAACCCATACCTTATAGGTACATGTCGTACCCTCTCTGACCTATGGATAGGAGTTATGTGTTCTAGTTCTTCTTTATTTATGTGAATATTTGGTTGAGAAATATCTATTTGTTTTTGTTGAACTTCATTAATTTCAATATTTCTCCCACTGCCTCTTTCTAGGATAAATTCTTTCTCCATGAAAGTGGCATGCCTACTTACAAATACCTTTTGTTCAGTAGAGTGGTAGAATAGATATCCTATACTATCCTTAGGATATCCAACAAACAAATATTTATCTGCTCTAGTATCTAGTTTATGTCCAAAATTTCTTTTGACATATGCTGAACATCCCCATATCTTAAAATATTTAAGATTGGGCTTCTTACCTCTCCATATTTCATATGGAGTGCTAGATACAGATTTAGAAGGTACTCTATTCAAGATAATTATTGCGATCTCTAAAGCATAACCCCAGAAGGAAGTAGGCAATTCAGTGAAGCACATCATGGATCGTACCATATCTAATAAGGTACGGTTCCTCCTTTCGACTACACCATTTAATTGTGGCGTATAAGGAGGTGTCCATTCAGAGATAATTTTCTTTGCTTTAAGATGGTCTAAAAATTCATTGGACAAGTATTCTCCTCCTCGATCAGATCGAAAGATTTTTATACTTTTTTCAGTTTGTTTTTCGACCATGCTTTGATACTCTTTGAATTTATCAAAGGCTTCGAACTTATATTTCATAAGATATACATATCCAAACCTAGATAAATCATCTATAAATGTAATAAAATATGAGTATCCACCTCTGACATGAGTTGTCATAGGGCCACATACATCTATATGTACAAGTCCTAACAACTCGTTTGTCCTATCTCCATGTCCACTAAATGAAGTCTTGATCATTTTACCCATGAGACATGATTCACAAGTTCCTATTGATTCACAATCATAAGAATTAAAGAACTTTTCTTTGTACAACTTGTTAATCCTAGTCTCACTAATATGATCAAGTCAACAATGCCAAAGTAAGGTATTATTTACATTATCTCTCTTACGTTTACTATTTTTATCAACATGAAAAATATTATCATTCAAGCATAGAGTCAACAAACCATTATCAAAAATGCCATGACAAATTATTTCATTAGAAAAATTAATCGAGCAACCATTGCTCGTTACAGATATTTGATATCCTTGTTTTATCAACAAGGGTACAGATACAATATTTTTAATGATCTTAGGCATGTAATAACAATTTGTTAGCTCTAAGATCTTTCCAGAAGGAAACTTCAAGATATATGTTCCTACAGCTTCTTCTTGGATAGAATCTCCTCCAGCACCATAGAGCTCGAAGTCTCCCTTCCTCAAACTTCTAATTTTCTGCAGTCCCTGCAATGATTTGCAGATATGAAAACCACAGGCAGTATCTAATACCCATGAGTTTGAAATGGAAGAATTCAATGATAATATTGTATGTATCTCATACATACCTTTTGGTGGATTATTTGCACCAGTCTTCACTGTTGCAAGATAAGCCTTGCAATTCCTTTTCCAATGACCTGCCTTACCGCAGTGGAAGCAGGTCGATTGTCCGAAGGTCTTCTTTTCCTTCTTTCTTTTATTTATACCACCTTTAGAGTTCAGCCTCCTTTTAGAACCCTTTTTGCCTGCCTTCTTCTTGGAGATCCCATCCACAAGAAGAAGAGGAGCCTTATCCTTCTTGATATGGCTCTCTACTGTTTTGAGCATATTTAACAGCTCAGGCAAAGAAGAATTCAGTTTGTTCATGTGATAGTTCATGACAAACTGAGAAAATGATTCTGGAAGTGATTGCAGGATTAGATCCTGACTCAACTCCCCATCCATAACAAAACCTAATTGACCTAATCGAGTGATCAGGTCAATAACCATCAAAACATGGTTTTGTATGGATGACCCCTCTGTCATTCTGGCACGGAATAACTGCTTAGATATCTCATATCTTGTAGTCCTACTCTGTTCTCCATAAAGCTCTTTTAAATTGAGCAATATGGAATGAGTGTCCATGCTATCATGCTGCCTCTGTAACTCATTTGTCATAGAGGCAAGTATGATACACTTGACGGTTAAAGAATCATTTTGCCACATCCTATATGTAGTTTTTTCTTCCTCTGTGGCATCCTCCCCAACTGGCTCAATGTCAGAGGTATCGAGAATGTAAGAAAGCTTCTCTTGACTAAGTACTATTTTAAGATTTCTCAACCAGTCCACATAGTTGGTCCCAGTCAATTTATTTGTATCCAAAATGGAGCGAAGTGAAAGTGAAGAAGCCATTAATCTACATAATAAAGAACATTACATAAGCGAATAACTCAAGATGATATACACAATTAAATTAGGACTTTAATTTTATTGTGTCTCCCACTATTTTTATCAGACATCATAACCCTCTAGTATGATATTTGAGAAAACCCTGATTGATTTTCTTAGTGGGATTGAGACCCTAATTTCTTATAAAAGATCTTGTGGTTGCACAACAAATCTTTTATAAGTTTAAAGGTAGGAAACTCTTTCCAATTGCATCTCATGCAATTCTCAATAAAAACCCTGGCCTCTAAAACATTAATAGCCTTGTGTTTACACAACAGATCATAATATTTTAGTTAAGTAGGACCCTTCATTTTAATACAGTCAAAATAGAATATAAATGCTTTTGTGGTTACACAACAAAGCATTATACTCAAAAATTACTGTAAGCATCTCGATGCGCCAGAACAATATTATGTCAGTTTTCATAATTGGTCTTGTGGTTACACAACAAACCTAATATGATTCGTGACATAGTAATATCCTAGCATGAAGGAAGGCCATAATATAGTGAATATAACACCGAGCATCCCAATCAAGAATTAAATTAATCTAATCAGCCAGGTAAGTGAAAGAGAGGTGGGGGTCCCTCCGTTGCTTTCCTTAGACACCAATAAATTTTGGTCAGGTCAGACAACGGAACCAATTAGAAACCACATTCTCTTTACCAATCATGAACCACTTTTCTAGACACCGATTGATCAATTAGACATCATCGACTGGTTCTGCTATTGGTTAATTACACTACAACTTAATATTATTTTACAGAGGATTTTTCAGGTCTCAATGCATATTTAATTTCTATATCATAATAAATACATGAATAAAAAAAATTAGCATCATAGTGAACACACTTCAATATGACAAAACAACATTCCATAATTATATACATCATATTTTAATTATGAAATAATGAATATGATCTCATCATATAGCATCATAGTGAACAAAATTCAATATGACAAAGCAACATTCCATAATTATATACATCATATTTTAATTATGAAATAATGAATATGATCTCATCATATAGTATCATAGTGAACACAATTCAATATGACAAAGCAACATTCCATAATTATATACATCATATTTTAATTATGAAATAATGAATATGATCTCATCATAGTGAACACAATTCAATATGACAAAGCAACATTCCATAATTATATGCATCATATTTTAATTATGAAATAATGAATATGATCTCATCATATAGCATCATAGTGAACACAATTCAATATTACATAGCAACATTCCAAAATTATATACATCATGATTTAATTATGAAATAATGAATATGATCTCATCATATTAATATCATATTAAAATATAAATAATAATCATATCATATTTATAATATTGCCTTTAAATCATTAACATATCATCATATGATTTAATTCTAACAAGGTGGCTCTGATACCACTGAAAAGGTTTTAATGCAATGGCGGAAGCACGGATTTCAAAGCAATTATTATGAAATTATAAAATTAAAACCTAACTCCAAGATCACCTTATCAGAAATTAAACCATATAATATGTATTAATATCAAATAAAAGATATAGAAACATACCTCTTATCGCTAAACCCTGATTTGTGCTTAATTGCCGGCAGCAATCTGTTTGGGTTTCCACGAGGTGCCCACGTGTTCACCCTCTAACGTTGATCCACACGAGGACTCGATCAACTCTCTAGCACTTATTAGAAAATACTCTGTAGTTAAATTCTGATTTATCAGAATTTAAATGCAATTTGGGCAGAACCTCCTTTCTTGGCTTTTGCTGTCACACTGTTGGACCTTTTCTTCCCTTTCTTTCTTGCTCCTTGTCTCCTTAATTTTTATTCCAATTTTCTAAGCTTTTTGGAAGATTTCTTGTCCTTTATCAGGACCTTATCTAGGCTAGAGAGAAGGAATAAAGAAAATTGGACAAGCAGAGCCTCTTGTAAGAAAGAAAGAAGATTTCTAAATCACCGAGACTCCACGGCGTGCACCCCTATTTATATTGCACGTAAAGGTGCAATCCAAAACATCTCACGCCCTCTTACAAATTATCTCATGCCTCTTGTCTATTTCTCATGCCCCATAAGTTAAGAAATGCCATGTGTACATCAAAGTTGGGTTGAAGAGATGCCTTATTTCAGAAAGACTCTTCGATCTTAACTTACGGTGTTCAGATGAGAAGTCACGAAGCTTCTCTTATTGGCGCCATCAACCCATGCCTTTGGATCTAGAAGGAAGCCCATCCAATGGCCAAGATATATGGTGCCAATTTGAAGAATGGCGCAAGAGATTAATGGGCGTGGATAATTTAAAACTTATCTCCCCATTTGAAATTTCAAAGGGGCACTTTCAAGAGGTGGCGCATGGATTTAATCCTTATCCCTTTTCTTAATTCTTCTACGATGAGTTTAATACTCAGAAGGACTCTTAGGTGCCTCCTAAGACATCTGAAATATATTCATAGAATAAAGGTTATGAAGAAAAATAGGATAGACCTTATCTAAAGGTGGCGCCAACTCCATCCATGCGCCATGTGGCTCATGCGCATGAATTCAAATCCACACGCCAAGAGAGAGACTCTTAGGCATGTGGTTCCCTAGTTTTTGGCACCCAACAGCAAGCCCAATTAAAATACTTCGAACCCACTTCAAGACCAAATCCAATTTGGCTCAAATTGGTTCTAAATTAGCCCAAATCGGAACCCGATTCGAATTCAATTCGAATCTAAATGCTAGGGTTTGCAACATGTGCTAGCATGTTCAACTTGCAAACATGGTTTAATCAAATTAAACTCATGATCAATTCCCTTTGTGTGTAACCCATTGGGTTCCACATCTAGCCAGCAGTGAGTTCAGGTACAATTTAAACTAATTTGGTTAGAACACAATCTAGCCGATTTAGGTCAAAACAAGCTGAACCGTTTTGATCAATCAGAACAGCTTTTAATTAATGATCGAATTAAACTCTTTAATTTGATCAAACTCACAAGATATGATTGACGTCTAGCAACGTATCATGTCTATCTGGAAGATATGAAATTTTGATAAAAATATCAAAAATACACTTCAGTGGAAAATTACTGTGCATCTTGATCTTACGATCATCCTGCATCCCGAATATAAGTCTAGGTATGGAAAAATGTCAAACCCAATTTTTTTTTATTCACATTTCTCTTGATAATGATTCAATTTATGAAACATTAAAAATTATTTCTAATTTTTTATAATGATTTGATCAAAGTCTTCCTGAATCATTATTTGATTGAAGCAGATAGCATGCGATCTCTTCTTACTAGGAGCGATCGTTTCTATATTGACCTACTCACAACCTTCATAAGCAATCCATCATATCCAGAATATCCCGTACATAATTAAATCATGAATGAGTATGATCCAAAATATGGATTCATGCTTATAAGGTTCTACGGCAGTCTCACGTCAAAAGATTTACATGCATAATTCCCACTATAAGAAAAATTTGTTGACATGTAGATAAGACTCCATCAGATATTCTTTAATGGGATCAATTTAGTGAATTCATTCTCTAATGAACACTTACATCCTTATATTAGTATCATACACAAGTAATTGTGAGATCAATTACCCTCTCTACCGAGCATACACAGGATGTACCAGTCTTACCAGAAATATTGATCCCCTATTCAATATTCCATCGACTAGGAATATTTAAAATTAGAGTTTTAAGATTTTTAGGTCTCACTTGATATGATCGCATCATAACCCTAAAATCATAGCCCTAATTTATGGGGTTCATCGAAATAAGATGTAGCATATGATGAACTAAATGCCTTTATTTATTTAAAACATCAGTACATAAGTTGTCGGGAGACAAAAAAATATCTATCTATTTATATATTTTGATTGGCTTATAGGGCATATTCCTTTCACACCGATCGAAGGAGTTCAATCAGCATCGACCATCAAAAGAGTTCTGCAACGAACTAGCATTCGTGAGGAGCCGATCAGACCGGAAGCTTCATGTGGATGATCCACGGAGGACAGACATATTGTGTGGCTACATTGCAATGATCAAACCTTTTCGATGATGATCAGACTATAGCGATCGACTACCTGTATGAAGGTAATGTGTTCTAAACACATAACAGTAAAATATTTACTTTAGAATTCAAAATTTTAAATTTAAATGCATGCTATATATATCATATTTAGATCTTTATGTAGGGTTAATACATATTAATTAATTAGATTAATTAATAATTTTTACTGTAAAATTATAATTTTGAAAAAGTTTTAAAATTACTGTTTTACCCCTGTACTAAAATTCACCACAAATGGTATCAGAGCAGGTTCTAAAATATGATATACATTTGCATGCGTAGATTAAGTAGTAATCTAAAAGGTTAAATTTAAAATTTAAAATTTATTTGAAATTTCAAATTTGAAATTCAAAATTTAAAATTTGAAATTCAAAATTTTAAAATTTGAAATTTGAAATTTGTTTGAAATTTAAAATTTAAAATTTGAAATTTTAATTTTAAAATTGGTATATTTAGATATACTTGATCCCAGTAGCAAGTAGTCTAATTGGGTTGGTTGCCATGGTCGTCCGGTCATAGGAGAAAAGTAGGGTTTAAAGGCCCTCTCCGCCCATTCGATGGGGTTCTCCTATGGCGGTAGGGGTGTCGAGCGATTATATCCCATGCAGACGAAGTAGCAAAAGGACTTAATTGTAAAGGTTCAATTGTAAAATTTATCATGAATGTGTTAGATTAGATTTAAAGGAATATTCATAATTTATTTTGATTGAGTTATTTTCTGTTATGTAATTAGCAATAGGATTGCTGTTTATGAAATGTGCTGATCCATTTGTGAAATGAGTCAACACATTTGGTGAACAGAAAATAAAACCTTTCAAATTTAAAAATTATTTTCGAAATGTCAAATCCTGACCCATCAGCCCAAATACTTAATTAAAAGAATTAAGTGTTGTCTAGTTGGTCTAGAATTGTGAATTAAGACCTAAGATAATTGCATAAACTTGTGGGTCAATGGATTAGATGGATTAGGTCCATAATTGGGTTAGACCTAAGGTTAGCTTAAAGAAATAGACTAAATTAGAGTAATTGGTCAAATCTAATCAAAAGTTGAATTAGATTAGGTCAAGGACACTCTAGACTCAACTCCAATAGTTGTAGTTGAATGGGTCCATATCTTTAACTAGACCAAGATGGATTTAATTCATGGCTACGCGGTGGAACCCTATTTACTAAGTTGATCAAATTAAAACTAATGAATCGGTTGGTGTCTAAGGTAAGTTCGGCAGTTTGACCAGTGGTTTTTAACTGGGAGCTACTCGCATTGATTCGATCTCTGATGAGTTAATGGCATATCCCTTCCACTGATCTCACTTACCTGGCCAACCTGGTGAGTTAGATTTTGATTAGATCATTTGGTGATTAGGGCTCACCCATGTCATTAGGTAAATTAGTGTGACTGATTTAGGTGTTCCTAATGCTGGCTTTAATTAAATCTTTTTTAATCTGACTTGGTGAAGTTAGTGGGAGGATGAAAATTGACTGATTAATTTCTTCTCTTCTATCCTTTAATAAAATCCTCAAAAATTATTAGGTCCCTAAAAATGATTAAGTTATAGTGATAACTAAGTCATAGCCTTCCATTAAGTGAGTGATAATAAGTCCATTAGTTTAATAATCACTGGAGGCCCAAAGGCCTGGTGCTTATTGACTAATAGAATTATCATTCATAATATGATTATTTGGTTGAGTCTTTTTGATGGTGGTCAGGTTTGCCGACCAAAGTTGGGCCTGATCATTTAATGGTCAGATTCACCAAATCAAGTCATGTTAATGGTTGGACCTAACCAGATCTTTTCAGTGGAGGCCAAAGCCTACTGATTAGGTTCTAGGGCAAAATCAATTACTAGAAGTTGTTTAGAGAAATAATTGGTTATGAACCTACCCATAGATGCACATGGGTTGACCAACCAAAGTTGGGCTCGTGTGTGGTCTGTGTGGATTCTAGTACCCACTAAGGAATTAAAGTAATTCCTCGAATTGGAGTTTGAGGCTACCAGTTCGTAAAAATACTGGGAGAAACTTTAGACTAAAGTCCAAGTCTTTAGTATTAATAATTTATATACTAATAAAGATCTGGTTTTTCTTTATGTAGCTATGGCCACTACCCTATCGCTTCGGTCATTATTAGATAATGACAAGCTCATGGGACCTAATTTTGATAGCTGGTATTGAAAATTGAAAATCATCCTTGAGCATGAGCGGATCCTTTATGTAGTAACGGATCTGGCACCTGAGGAGCCAGCCCCGAACACTAGAGGGACGGTTCGAGACACTTACCAAAAGTGGCTCAACGATCGCACCACCGTTCGGTACATAATGCTGGCGGCAATGAATGATGAGTTCAGTCATAGGTTCGAGAACGCCCAGCCACAAGAGATGCTTCAAATGTTGAACGACTCCTTTGGCACATCTGACGACGTTGAAAGGCACAAAACTAGTTGTGCCATTTTCAATGCTCAGATGAGGGATGGGACCTCAGTCACTGATCATGTACTGTACATGATCGAAATGATTGAGCACTTAAGTAAACTGGGCTTTTCCTTGCACAAGCAGCTCGATAAGGATGCGATCCTTAATTCTTTGCCCAAGTCCTTGCTCCCCTTTCTTACTCATTTTCAGATGATAAAGCCTGTAGTGAACTACCACAGCTTGTTGGAGTTGCTGTAGAACTTTAAGAAGGATCACCAGCTCCATAAGGAGTCAGTGAATGTTGTGGGAGGGTCTTCTTCTGGTCGTCGACCCTTTGAGAAAGCGAAAAAGAACAAGAAGAAGAAGAATAAGAAGGTGCAGCCACATGCTGGGACGTCTGCACAGGGTTTGACCAAGAAGTGCAAGCCCGACCAGAGCCAGACGGAGTGCTTCTTTTGTAAGAAGCAGGGGCACTGAAAGAGGAACCGTCCTCTATACATTGCCTCCCTAGACCCGAACAGGCCGAAAAAGAAGCAAGGTAATTATATGATAACACCTTGCAACTTTTTCATTTGTGATACTACTACCTGGGTATTGGATACCGAAAGTCCTTATCATATCTGTAATTCGATGCAGGGTCTGTAGGTCAGTAAGAGATTTGATGAAGGTGAGAGGTTCCTGAACGTTGGAGATAGAAGCAAAATTCCAGTTCTAGCTTTAGGAATCATGAACCTTGTAATCAATTCTCGTAATGTAATTCTGAGTGAATATCACTATTGTCCAAGTTTTTTATTAAATATTATTTCTATAGGCCTTTTGGCCATGTACAGTTATGAATTTTTAATAAAAAAAATATTTACAATATCATTTTGAATGGTGTTACAATATTTGTTGGATAACTAAATAATAGAATTTACTTACTATCATAGCCTGTTAATGTGGTTCAAACCTTCGGTAAACGTTCTAGAATGAAAAATATGTCAGAAGTCTACCTTTGGCACTGTAGGCTAGGTCATATCAATAAGAATAGGATAAACAGGTTGGCTCAAGAAGGAATTCTTGAAGTTGGTTATTGTGAATCACTTTCAATCTGTGAGTCTTGTCTTCTTGAGAAGATGATCAAGTCACCTTTTACTGAAAAAGATGAGCGAGCCAGTGAACTCTTGGGTCTGGTACATTCTGATGTATGTGGACCCATGAGTTCAAGTGCAAGAGATGGATATTTCTACTTCATAACCTTCACAGACGACCTATCGAGGTACGGATATGTCTACCTAATGAAGCATAAGTCGGATTCGTTTGAAATATTCAAACTATTCTGAAATGAGGTAGAAAAATAAACTAGGAAGTGTATTAAAACTCTTCGATCTGATCGAGGAGGTGAATACCTTTCCAATGAGTTTCTGACATATCTTGGAGAGAATGAGATTCTCTCACAGTGGACTCCTCTTGGAACACCACAGCATAATGGTGTGTCTGAAAGGAGGAATCGGACCTTGTTGGACATGGTTCGATCCATGATGGGGTTTGCTGGTCTGTCGATCTCTCTCTGGGGATATATGCTCGAATCGGCTTGTTACCTTCTAAATAGGATTCCGAGTAAGTCTGTAACCAAAATGCCTTATGAGATGTGGATAGGACGTAAGCGAGTACTCTCACACCTTAGGGTTTGGAGGTGTCCGACTTATGTTAAACATTTAATTACGGACAAGCTTGGACCTAGGTCTGACAAGAGTTATTTCATAGGGTACCCAAAAGAGACCAAAGGGTATTATTTCTACCTAGTTGATGAGCAAAAGGTGTTTGTCAGCCTTAAGGCAATCTTTTTAGAAAAGGAGTTCCTTGGTGAAGGGACTGTTGCCTCTAAGGTAGAACTTGAGGAAGTTCAGTAGGTGGAAAAACCGACACAAGTTGCTGAACCTGAACCGAATTTGGTTAGATCAGATTCGGAGCCCATTGTTCCTGCACCCTTAAGGCGGTCTAGTAGAGTACCACGTCAATCGGATAGATACTATGGTTTCTTGATCCGGGATGGCGATCCTGTCGAACTTGATGAAAATGATGAGGATCCGATCACCTACATGGATGCAATACAGAGACCTAACTCTGAGAAATGGCTAGAGGCCATGAAATCCGAAATGGAGTCCATGAAGATCAACGATGTGTGGACATTGGTTGACCCACCCGAAGGAGTAAAACCCATAGGATGTAAGTGGGTCTTCAAGAGGAAGAGGGGCGCAGACAGAAAGGTGGAGACCTATAAAGCCTGTCTGGTTGCCAAGGGATATCGTCAACGTTATGGTATAGACTATGATGAGACATTTTCTCCTGTGACAATGCTCAAATCCATTCAGATTATACTTGCGATAGCTGCTCATCTGGACTATGAAATCTGACAGATGGATGTGAAGATAGCTTTCCTAAATGGAGAGCTGGACGAAGAGGTGTATATGATACAACCTGAAGGGTTCACATCCACAGATGAGTCTAAGGTGTGCAGGCTACAGAGGTCCATTTATGGACTTAAGCAGGCATCCCGGAGTTGGAACATACGTTTTGATAGGATGATCAAAACGTATAGCTTCGTTAAGAACGAAAAAGAGCCTTGCATTTATAAGTGGACTAATGGTCCAGTAGTGGTATTTCTTGTATTGTATGTGGATGATATTCTCTTAATCGGGAATGATATCCCTACATTACAGGGAATAAAGATTTAGCCGTCGTCACAGTTCTCCATGAAGGATCTGAGAAAAACTTCCTACATCCTAGGGATAAGGATATATGGAGATAGATCTAAAAGGTTGCTTGGTTTATCCCAGTCCACGTACCTTGATACTATGCTGAAGAGGTTCAGCATGGAGAATTCCAAAAAAGACTATCTACCGATAGGCCATGGAATTTTTCTCTCGAAGAGGGATTGTCCGACAACACCTCAAGAGAGAGAACGTATGGGTAAAATTTCATATACTTCGGTAGTGGGATCTATCATGCACGCCATGACATGTACACGACCATATGTGGCATACTCACTAGGGGTAGTGAGTAGATACCAATCTGATCCAGGAAAAAATCACTGGAAAGTTGTTAAAACCATCCTGAAGTATTTAAGAAATACTAAGGACCAGTGGCTTGTTTATGGTGAATCAGACTTGAGACTTATGGGGTTTACAGACTCCAGTTTCCAGTCTGATCATGATGACAGCAAGAGTGTGTCAGGATTTATTTTTATCCTTAATGGTGGGGTTGTCTGCTGGAAGAGTTCCAAGCAGCACACTGTGGCAGATTTAGTTTGCGAGGTAGAGTATGTCACTGCATCAGATGCTGCCAAAGAAGTGGTGTGGCTGAGGAAATTCATCACCGGCTCAGAGTAGCATCCTTCCTTGTTGGTCCAGTTCTGCTCTATTGTGACAGCTCTGGAGCCATTGCTCAGGAGAAGGAACCGAAGGCACACCAGTGGACGAAACATATTCTACGTCGCTACCATCTTATCCGAAAAATCATGGATAGAGGTGACGTCGACCTTCAGAAGATTTGCTGCTGTCAAGATTTGCTCCGATGGGATATGGGTATAACTGTCCCTCCGACCTGAGACTGCCACAGTGACTTGCAAGCAACTCATTGCACTTAGGCACTGGACTACCTGAATTTCTAATTCAGTGACGGAAGGCTGCTGGGTGTAGTCAAGTACTTGACTTGTCGATGCGTGTGTCAAGATAGGATTGACCACTCCAGTTCAGGAGCTGTGTACAGTCGCATTTTAATTTAGCAAAACCTTGGCCAGAGCAGTCCTTGTGAGGAGTCACAGGACTGTTTGAGTTGAGCATGATTCGGATGATCTGATCAGGATTGACAGTTTAATCCAAAGTCGTCCTATACACAGGGGTCAAAAGGGATGAATTATACAGTAACCATATTCACGTAGGTTCTAAATGTTGCGATTGTGACTATTCGACCTATCCGGACATCGGGTACCATTGCTAGATGGTCACTTCGATTAGTATAGAAATTGGTTCCTGTGCTACCAGCTTAGGTTCGAACCTGCGGGGTCACACACATTAGAGGTTCCTATCTGATCTGATGGCTGGTGAAGAGTCTCACTAGACTGGGACTCTTCGACCAAGAGTCCTAATACTTAGAGACTCTGAGTCCTATGTGTCTGAAACTCTGTGATCGAGAATCAGGATTCTTTGATCATGAATTCCATACATTTTGGGTATCGGGGTCAAGAGTCCCACTGGTTTGGGACTCTTCGATCAAGGTTTCATATCGATGGATTTTGATGCTCGATTGCCCATCGAATTTGGACTCAGTATTTGTGAGAGATTTAATTAGTAATTTGATCACTAATTAACTCAATTTGATTGAGTAATTATTTTTTGGATCAAGTCCAATTGAATTGGATTCAGTTGGATTTGATCCGATTAGGTTAAGAGTTGACCTAATCGCCAAGGTGGTTTGGTCCCTGATCTGATCAGGGGTTTGGCTTAGTCAATTTCTGATTTGATTAGAATTTTATTGAGCCTAATTAAGCCTAATTGTGTTGGATTTAACTTAGTCTAATTGTGCCTAACCTATTTTAATAAGGTTGGTTCAATTAGGTTGATTTAATTTTTGAAACCACCTTGACTTATCTCCCTGCGCTACCTCACCTCACCTGCGCCTATTTGAATTCATGAGAAATGAGTTCTCATGAATTTTCTCTCATGCAGAAGCCTTCCCATGCCCTCCCTTGTGTGCCACTTGTGTGGATAATGATAAGGTTGGTTGGCCATTCAAATTCAAATAATGTTTGAATTTGAATGGGCAACTAATCCATGCACCACCTTATCCTTTTATGCACCCCATTCTCTACACGAGAAAAAGTTTCTCGTGTAAATTCTCCACACACAAAGAACTGATGCCCCTTCTCTTCTAATGCCTTGAGTGGATAAGGATAGGTTGGTTGGCATTTGAATTCAAATTCGATTTGAATTCAAGTGAACAACCACCTAGCTTTATCCTCTCATGCGGTGAAAATATTGAAAAGATGCAGTCTTGCACCATTTTAAAATGAGAGAGAAGGTGGAGTGTGCAAAATCTGATCTAAGAGAGAAAGTGTGGTGTGAGAAAGGCCTTCTACGTGAGAAAAGAAAAGAAAAGAAGTGAAAAGAAAAAGAAGCAGAAAGGGCGTAGGGTTCTTTTGTGAGTACCCTAGGGTTTCTCCCTAGGGTTCGGGAAGTAAGAAGGTGAGCTATGAGTGTCGTGAGCCCACCAAACTTCAGAAAGAGCTTCATCAATCTCTCAAGTTTCTTTGCTGATGATCTGGAGCATCCGAAAAGTTGGCAGACACCGATCGAAGGAGTTCGATCAGCATCGGCCATCGAAAGGGTTCTGCAACGAACTAACATTCGTGAGGAGCCGATCAGATCGAAAGCTTTGTGTGGATGATCCGTAGAGGTCAGACATACTGTGTGGCTATATTGAAATAATCAAACCTTTTCGATGGTGATCAGACTATAGCGATCGACTACCTGCACGAAAGTAATGTGTTCTGAACACATAACAGTAAAATATTTACTGTAGAATTTAAAATTTTAAATTTAAATGCATGCCATATATATCATATTTAGATCCTTGTGTAGGGTTAATACATGTTAATTAATAAAATTAATTAATAATTTTTACTATAAATTATAATTTTGAAAAAAATTTAAAATTACTATTTTACCCCTGCACTGAAATTCACCACAATAAGTCCCAGGATCGTAACCTGGCTCTGATACCATTTGTGGTAAATTTCAGTGTAGGAGTAAAATGATAATTTTAAAACTTTTTCAAAATTATAATTTTACGATGAAAATTATTAATTAATCTAATTAATTAATATGTATTAACCCTACACAAGGATCTAAATATGATATATATAGCATACATTTAAATTTGAAATTTTGAATTCTACAGTAAATATTTTACTGTTATGTGTTCAGAACACATTATCTTCATGCAGGTAGTCGATCGCTGCAGTCTGATCACCATCGAAAAGGTCTGATCATTGCAATGCAGCCACACAGTATGTCTGACCTCTGCAGATCATCCACATGAAGCTCCCGGTCTGATCGGCTCCTCATGAATGCTAGTTCATTACAGAATTTTTTCGATGGCCGATGCTGATCGAACTCCTTCGATCGATGTCTGTCGACTCCTTGGATACTCCAGATCATCAGCAAAGAAACTTGAGAGATTGATGAAGCTCTTCCTGAAGTTTGGTGGGCTCACGACACTTGTAGCTCACCTTCTCACTTCCCGAACCCTAGGCAGAAACCCTAGGGTAGTCACAAAAGAACCCTGCGCCATTTCTGTTTCTTTTTCTTTTCTCTTCTTTTCTTTTCTTTTCTCACGCACAGAGCCTTTCTCACGCCACCCTTTCTCTCTAGGATTAGATATCGCATGCCCCACCTTCTCTCTCATTTTAAAATGGTGCAAGACCGCATCTTTTCAGCATTTTCACCGTGTGAGAGGATAAAGCTAGGTGGTTGCTCATTTGAATTCAAATCGAATTTGAATTCAAATGCCAACCAACCTATCCTTATCCACTCAAGATGTGAGAAGAGAAGGGGCGTGGGTTCTTTATGCGTGGAGAATTTACATGAGAAACTTTTTCTCATGTAGAGCAAGTGGCGCACAAGAGGATAAGGTGGTGCATGGGATTAGCTGCTCATTCGAATTCAAACATCATTTGAATTTGAATGGCCAACTAATCAATCTTTATCCATTCAAATGGTGCACAAGGGAGGGGTGTGGAAAGACTTCTGCATGGGAGAAAATTCACGAAAACTTGTTTCTCATGAATTCAAATAGGCGCAGGTGAGGTGAGGTGGCATAGGGAGATAAGTCAAGGTGGTTTCAAATATTAAATCAACCTAATTGAACCAACCTTATTAAAATAGGTTAGGCACAATTAGACTAAGTTAAATCTAACACAATTAGGCTTAATTAGGCTTAATAAAATTTTAATCAAATCAGGAATTGACTAAGCCCAACCCCTGATCAGATCAGGGACCAAACCACCTTGGCGATTAGGTCAACTCTTAACCTAATCGGGTCAAACCCAATTGAATCCAATTCAATTGGACTTGATCCAAAAATAATTACTCAATCAAATTAAGTTAATTAGTGATCAAATCATTAATTAAATCTCTCATAAATACTGAGTCCAAATTCGATGGGCAATCGGGCATCAAAGTCCATCGATATGAAACCCTGATCGAAGAGTCCCAAATCAGTGGGACTCTTAACCCCGGTACCCAAAATGTGTGGAACTCATGATCAGAGAATCTTGATTCTCGATCACAGAGTCCCAGACATGTAGGACTCTGAGTCCCTGAGCATTAGAACTCTTGGTCGAAGAGTCCCAGTCCAGTGGGACTCTTCACCAGCCATCAGATCAGATAGGAACCTCTAATGTGTGTGACCCCGCAGGTTCGAACCTAAGTCGGTAGCAAAAAAATCAATTCCTATACTAATCAAAGTGACCATCTAGCAATGGTACCCGATATCTGGATAGGTCGAATAGTCGCAATCGTAACATTCAGAACCTACGTGAATATGGTTACTGTATAATTCATCCCTTTTGACCCCTGTGTATAGGATGACTCTGGGTTAAACTATCAACCCTGATCAGATCATCCGAATCATGCTCAACTCAAACAGTCCTGTGACTCCTCACTAGGACTACCCTGGCCAAGGTTTTGCTAAATTGAAATATGATTGTACATAGCTCTTGAACTAGAGTGATCAATCCCATCTTGACACACGCATCGACAAGTCAAGTACTTGACTACACTCAGCAGCCTTCCGTCACTGAATTAAAAATTTAGGTAATCCAGTGCCTAAGTACAGTGAGTTGCTTGCAAGTCACTGTGGCAGTATCAGGTCGGAGGGACAGTTATACCCATATCCCATCGGAGCAAATCTTGACAGCAGAAAAAGCTCTGGAGTCGGTCACGTTCAGTGCAGATGTACCCTTACATCTCACCTGTATGCCATACCAATGTCCCCACACTCCTTGATTAAGAGGACAACCAACCCATATGGCACACAATGACCTATGCTTGATAAACGCTGTTGTCCTTGGTAACAACGTATCATTTGGTCACGAACAGGTTTAAGGACTAAACGATAAATTCTCCTTTGTCGAGTCTAAATAGTCTTAAGGACTTCACCACAACATAGGAGTTCATTAGAAGATGAAACAATTTGTGATGAAAAATATCAAAATAATTTTTATTAATTTATAATTCATATACTAATACAAGAAAGAGCACAACCATCAACAGGCTGACGATTGGCTTTGGGACACTATTCCCAACACCAATTGCTTTGGAACCCTCTATTCCAAATCTTTTGAGTAGTTTTCTTGTATATTTTCTTTGAGCGATGGAGATTCCTTTCTTTCTTTGTTTGATTTGAAGTCTGAAGAAGAATATAAGTTCTCCCATCATGCTAATCTCAAACTCCCTCTGTATGAGCTTAGCAAAATCTTGATAAAGAATTTCATTAGTAGACCCAAAAATAATGTCATCAACGTATATTTGTATAACTAAGATATCGTCTTGATTTTTTTTAATGAAAAAGATTGTGTCTATATTTTCTCTTGAAAAATTATTATTAAGCGAAAATTTACTTAGCCTTTCATACCAAGCCCTAGATGCTTGTTTCAAATCATATAATACTTTATTTAATTTAAAAACATGATTAGGAAAAGTATGATTTTCAAAATCGAGAGGTTGTTCTACATAAACTTCTTCAATAATATATCTATTTAGAAAAGCACTTTTGACATCCATTTGGAATAACTTAAAATTTATAAAGCAAGCATATGCAAGTAAAAGTCTAATTGCTTCTAATCTAGCAACAGGTGCAAAGGTCTCATCAAAATCAAATCCCTCTTCTTGATTATAACCTTTTGCAACCAATCTTACTTTATTTTTAATTATATTTTTATGTTCATCCAGTTTATTTCTATATATCCATTTTGTGTCAATTACTGGATAATTTTTAGGTTTTGATACTAAAGTCCATACATTATTTCTTTCGAATTGATTAAATTTTTCTTGCATTACATTTATCCAATTATAATTATTTTCAGCTTCATCTATGGTTTTAGGTTCAAAATGAGAAACAAATGCAAAATGATTGTATGCATCTCTAAGAGAGGAATGAGTTCTTACTCTATGTGTAAGATCACCAATGATCAATTCTTTGGGATGATTATGATCATACCTCCATTCTTTAAGTAGATCATTTGAGCCTTGAGGTTGTTCTTGTTGTTCTTCACCTTCATCCTCTTGTTTTTATGTTCTTCTTCATTTTGAATTATTGAGTCTTTTAGGATGATCTCCTTCATTCCTTCTATAAGAGGATCTGCATCATCAATATCTTCATTCTTCTTTGAAGGAAGATCATTAGTTTCATCAAAAATAATATGTATTGACTCCTCTACTATTAAAGTTCTTTTGTTGAAAACTCTAAAAATTTTGCTAGAAGAGGAGTAACCAAGAAAAATAGCTTCATCGAATTTTGCATCAAATTTTTCTAGTCTTTTTTTACCATTATTCAAAATAAAATATCGGCAACCAAAAATATGAAAATATGCAATGTTTGGTTTTTTTCCTTTCCAAAGCTCATAAGGAGTTTTCTTTAAAATTGATCTAATTAAAGCACAGTTTAATATGTAACATGTCGTGTTAATTACTTTCGTCCAAAAATATCTTGGAATGTTGCTTTCACATAGCATGGTACGGGCCATTTCTTCGAAGATTCTATTTTTCTTTCTACTATCCCATTTTATTGGGGTATCCTAGGTGCTGAGAAGTTGTGATTAATACTTTTTTCATTACAAAATTTTTCAAAATCTTGATTTTTAAATTTGATTCCATAATCACTTCGAATATTTTGAATTGAAAAACTTTTTTTATTAGTGACTTTTCGATAAAATTTTGAGAACACATGAAAAGTTTCATCCTTATGTGCCAAAAAAAAGATCCATATAAACTGAGAGAAATCATCAATAATCACAAAGTCATATCATTTTCCACCTAGACTAATAGTTCTAGTGGGTCCAAATAAATTCATGTGCAATAGTTCTAATGGCCTAAAAGTTGAAACAATATTTTTAGATTTGAATGAGACTCTTGTTTGCTTACCCAGTTGGCATGCATTATAAATTCTATCCTTTTCAAAATTCAATTTGGGTAAGCCGGTAACCAATTCTTTTTTAATAAGTTTTGAAAGTGAATGCATGCTAATATGTACAAGCCTACGATGCCAAAGCCAACTAGTCTCATTAATCTTGGCATTTAAGGCTACTAGGCATTGCATGTTTCTTTTGGAAAGATCATTCAAATCTACTATATAAACATTACCATATCTATGTCCAACAAATTTAATGCCTTCATCAATAGGACTAGTTACTATGCAAAATGAAGATTCAAAAATAACTTTGTATCCTTTGTCACAAAATTGACTGATGCTTAATAGATTATATTTCAAACTATCTACTAACAAAATATTTTCAATGTATTTGGAGGGAGTGATACCAATGTTACCTATACCAATAATTTTTTCTTTGCTATTGTCTCCAAAGGTGACCATCCCTCCATCTTTTGCATCAAGTGTGATGAATTGAAATTCATCACTGGTCATGTGTCTTGAGCACCCACTATCAAAATACCATTTTTGATTTATTTCTTGGGATGCAAGACACACCTGCATGTAAAAATCAAGTTTTCACTTTAGGTACCCAAGCTTTCTTGGATCCTTTTTGGTTAGTTACAGTGGTTCCTTTTGGAACCCATATTTTTTTTACATTAGAATTTTTAGATTTATTAAAAAAATATTTATAGGATTTGTGTCTGACTTTACCATATTTAAAGCAAGTAATATTTGAAAACTTATTGCATGATGAGTTTACAAAGATATTTTTTAGAAGTTTTTATTTCTTTAAAGAGTTTTATCCAAGATCAGCTTCATCATAAATAGCCTTTTGATTGTCAAGTATTATTTGAAGTTTATTTGAACTTAAAGTAAACTTTTCAATCATTGGTTTTAACTTGACAATCTCATTTTTTAAGTTCAGATTTTCTTAAGATAAGATTGATTTTTTATTTGAAATAATCTCATTTTCTTTTAGTAAAGATTGATTCTTTGATTTCAATTTTTTGTTCTTTATTCCTAGCTTCTTTAGTTCATCAATTAGATCATAAAATGCTTCATAAAGTTCTTCAAAGGTAAAGTCATTAGGAGTTTCAGTGTTTCTCTCATTTTCATGTGCCATAAGGTACAAGTTGGCTTGTTCATTTGAATCTTCTTCTTCGGAGCTTGACTCATCACTTCTGCTCCATGTAGCCATCATAGCCTTTTTCTTGTACTTCTTGGGACCTTTCTTAAGTTGTGGACATTCAGACTTAAAGTGTCCCGGCTTCTTACATTCATAACAAATAAGAGATTGCTCCTTATCCTTCTCTTTGCTATGTTCCCCTTTTGTAGGTGGTCTCTTCCTCATTCCTTGTCTTCTTTTCTTCAAAAACTTCTTAAACTTTCTAGTAATGAGGGCCATTTCTTTATCCTGCTCTTCATTTTTCGTATCATCGGATTTCTCATCAAGTTGAGCAGTGGATTTGAGGATGATTGTCCTCTTCTTTTTGATATCTTCTTCTTGATGTTGTTTCATGCTTAGCTCGTGTGTCATTAGTGATTCTAGAAGCTCCTCCAAGGGTAAGATATTCAGATCTTTGGCTTCTTGGATTGTGATCATTTTGGCCTCCCAAGTCCTTGGTAAAGACCTAAGAATTTTTCTCACGAGATCACTGTTAGAATAAGACTTACCAAGACTTTTTAGACTATTAATAATATCAGTAAAATGAGTAAATATTTCAGTTATTGATTCATCATGCTCTATTTTAAAGAGTTCATATTTATGCATAAGCATGTTAATTTTTGATTCCTTCACTTGATTAGTTCCTTCATGAGTTACTTCTAATCTATCCCATATTTTTTTAGCTAACATGCATGTTGAAATATGATTGAATTCATTAGCATCTAGAGCACAATATAAAATATTCATTGGTTTTGTACTAAGTTGAGCAATTTTCTTATCAACCTCATCCCATTCTTTTTCAGATTTGATTGATTCCACACCATCAATTATTTTAATGGGTGAGTATGGTCCATTTACTATGATACTCCACATATCATAGTCAAGTACTTAAATAAAGATTTTCATTCGAGCTTTCCAATAGGTATAATTTGACCCATTGAAAAGTGAAGGTCGGTTTGTGGACTGCCCCTCGACTAGTGAAGCACGAACTTGAGTTGCCAAAGATCTTTAGCTCTTTGATGGTTAAATCAAAGTAGGACTAGAGCACCAGACTCTGATACCACTTGTTATCCAGCTATGCAACCCAAGAGGGGGGGATGAATTGAATTTTTGAAAATTTAAAATTAATCTAGAGCCATAAGGATTAAGTAATAAAAGGCAAGTTAGTTGAAGTGAGTGATTTAAGCAAAGTGAAGATATTAGATGCAAAAGTGCAAGAAGGAAAAGAAAATAAGATAGAGAACAAGTAAGTACACCACAAACAATCAAGATTTATAGTAGTTTGGTACCAACCTTGCACCTACATCCACTCTCCAAGCTCCTACTTGGGAATTCAAATCCACTAAATCGTATTCAATAAGAATACAACGTTGGTACCTTCGACTCTAGCTATCCCAAACAAGAACACTTATTTTTCGGATACAAGTCAACCCAATATAATCTGATTCAAGATTCGGATCAACCTTTCTACATTTTGGAACCCTTCCAAAACTAAAGATCAACTTAAAAATAGAGTATAACAATTAATCATACAGAAATACAAATGTAGCTCCTTTAATGAGCAAATAAAATTTTAAATGTACTTTACATAATAAGAAGGAAGCTTTTCTGATTTTTCTCAAGGTGGTTGAATACTTGAACGAGCTCTTGAGGAGTTGGTGAACTTGAAATGAAAGCTTCTATAACTTCAAGAGGGCTCTTTGCTTAGGGCTAAAATGAATGCTTGAAAAAATCTTCTTGATCTTTCCTCCTTTAAGTGCCTTTTATAGTTTCAAATGATGGTGGAGAGTGATCTGGATAGTTTTAGAGCCATTGGAGATCATTAAATGAGCATTAAATATATCAAAACAAGCTGAAAAACTAACCATTATAGAGTTTTTCCATCGTAGGGGTCAACTCATATGGTCGACTCATATACATGAGTCGACTCATGGGGTCGACTTCTGTGGCACAGAATAGAAAATGATTGTTCTATAATTTTGGCATGCACAGCAACAGAGGTCGACTTATAGGGTCGACTCATGCACAGGAGTCGACTCATGGGGTCGACTCAATTGGGTGTGCCAGCCAAAAAATCAACGTGCCGTTCAGCCCCATTTGACATGAGTCGACTTATGGGGTCAACTCAATTTTATAAACATAATTTTTTTTTCAAAATATACATCCAAAAATATTGAAATTGCCTCCAATAGATCATAAATCTTCGGTTCTTGCTCTTGAGGCTTTCGAGTTAGGATTTGGTGAAATTACGATTTTGTCTCTGAAAAATAATAAATCTTTTTCCAAGCCAAAATCAATAGTAACCCTATCAAATATTTTGTAATCATCAAAATCAATTCAAGGAGCAACAATCTCCTCCTTTTTGATGATGATAAAATACTTGAGCAAAAGCAGAGCATAACATATATAAGGCATGGAACATGAATTTCAAAATTTTGTAAATACTGTGACTCCTCACAAAGATTACCCAGGTCTAGATTTTGCTAAATTGAAATACAGTGAGATATTCTCTTCCTAAAGTTAATCAGGAGTGGTCAATCCCATCTTGACTCACACACCGACTTCACAAGTACTTGATTGTACCCAGAAATCTTTCGAACCTATATTAAAAATACAGATAGTCTGGCATAAAAGTATAGTGAGTTGCTTGCAAGTCACCGTGGTGATCTCAGGTCGGAGGGACACTTATACCCATTGGTCTTAGCTAACTACTCTTGATAGTAGAGTGTTATATTGATCACATTCAATGCAGATGTACTCCTACATCTCACCTGGATGCCATACCAGTGTCTCCACACCACTTGATTATGAGGACAACCAACGCATATGGCATACAGCGATCTACACTTGATAAGTTATCATCCTTGTTAATAACTTATCATTTGGTCGTGAATAATTTAAGAACCATCCGATAAATCTTCCTTTATCAATTTAAGGAAGATAGAATTTTTATGATAAATCTGCCAAATAACTATTATTATTAGATAATTCATATACTAATTCCAATCATCTACCACTTAGATGATTGGCTTTAGGATATATTTTTCAACAACTCTCACTTGTACTAAAGCCAATCAGAATGATATCAAATATCCTATCTTCCACTTGAGTTTGTAGAATTTCTTAGTTTCGAGGCCTCAGCAAATGGGTCGGTCAAGTTCTCTTTTTTTATCGATCTTTCAAAGATTGATGTCACCCTGATCTAAAATCAAAAGTGATAGCAATACAGAGTATGCTGGTCCTTCAGTTCTTTAGCCAGATTTATGGCTTCAGTGCTATGATAGGACTGGACCATCAGTGGAGGGTGCCACTCCCAACCTGCTAATGAAGCTCAGTAACTACACAGCTTACATGGCAGCATCATATGCTATGATGTACTCTATATCACTAACTTAGCAGGCTAAAGTATCCTATTTGGAACCTTTCTAGCAGATTGCTCCTTTAATTAGGGTATGATCCAATACTTTTTTATTGTCATCTTGATCTGACTAAAATCGAAACATCCACATGTTTAAAGTTAGTATTTTCATATTTGAGTCACTGGATCTTAGTATTTCTCAAATACTTAAGGATTGTCTATACAATCTTTCAGTGGTTCTTACTTAGATCAGACTGGTATTTGCTCACTACCATTAGTGAGCATACCATATCTGGTCCTGAACATGGAGAAATTAGATGACACCCAAACCTTTATTCCTTGCAATGCTGGAATGCCATTCCTGATTAAGAGAATTTCATCCACAGACAACACAAGGAATAACACTACAGAACATTTTGCCCACTTGTAAATGCAGGGTTTCTCTTTATTCATAACAAAGACATATGTTCAAAACGTATGTTCTAACTCTGGGATAATAGCGAAACGAGCTTTATAGGTCTCTACCTTTCCGTCTGTGCTACTCTGATCCTTTTGAAAAATTCATTCACACTCAATGGATTTTATTCCTTCAGATGAATCATCTAGTGTCCATACACTATTGATTTTCATGGACTTCAATTTGGATTTAATGGCTCCAAGCCACTTCTCAGAGTTAGACCACTGCATTGCGTTTACTTTAATGGGCTCCAAGTTTTATCTAATCAAATCCAGTTCTATAGGTTTACTAAATTATATTAGTTCATTTTCTACCAGTCAAACTTTCAAGTTCAACTTGATAGGCATCAGTTCTTTCTCTAAGGAACTTCTTTCCAAAAAGAATGCCCTACTACTAATGAGCATCTTATGTTCTTCAGCATGATAGAATTAGTAACCCTTAAACACCTATTGGATCATGAACCAAGTTTATCTATATGCAAACCTTTGACATAGGTCGATCAACTCCAAACCCAAAGGTGAGAGAGTCTAGGTCTATGTCTGATCCATATCTTATATGAAATCTGCACAACAGACTTACTTAGTATATTTTCAGAGTAAAATAAGTAATCACACAAGAGCACAATCCTGAAACAGGCAGATTAGTGAACCCTATCGTGGATTGAATTATGTCTAACAAAGTTCAACTTCTCCTTTCAGATACACTGTGTTCTGAAAAAGAATCCACTGAGAGAGAATCCAATTCTCTCCTAGAGATGTCATCCTTTTCATCGTTTGAATCATTTGAACATTTCAAATGATTTGGCTAGATGCACCCATGCCCAGATAGGTCGTATGTAATGAAATATTAATATCTTCCTCTGGCACTTAAGTTCACAGGTCTACATACATCACTATGTATGAGACTCAGAACTTTATCAGCTCCTTCATCTTTTTCATTAAAAGGTGACTTTGTCATCTTTCCAAGAAGATAAGACTCACAGGTTATCAATGATTCACAATCATTGATGTTGAGGTTTCCCTCTCAAGCTAATCCGTTTATCCTATTCTTGTCAAGATCACTAAGCCTATAATGCCAAAGATAGACATTCATGATATTATCTAACTTGGGTGTGTACATTACACTTAACAGGTTGTGTAAATGTCATTTCTTTATTATCCATGTATAATTGTAACATTATTCATAATAATACCACAATAATCTTCCTTTATGAATGATGATCATCTTTAGCCAAAAGGCCAACAAAGATTATAAATAATGGACAATAGTAACAATTACTTTAAATGATAATATTTGAAAATAAGCTCTACAATTTCTAAAGTTAGGATTGGAATAAGACTTCCATCCCTAACATTCAAGAATTTCTCACCATTTTCAAATATTCTACTTACTTGTAGTCCTAGCAACAAATTGTATAAAACCATCGGTATCTAATACCTAGGTAGTGAAATTATACAGAGAAACTTTAAGGTGTTGTCATATAACATCCTTGATGAGCAACCCTTGCTTCTTTCTCTTGTTCAGTCTATTATGGTCAAGGGAAGCAAGACAATTCTTCTTCCTATGACCCTGTGCTTTTGTCTGATTTGGATCAATTTTGGATTAATTATTTTGACTGGACTAAGAAGCCCCAATACGAACCCATTCATACTGCTGAACCAAATTCAACTTTCGATACTAATTAATGAAGTTGGATCCCATAAGTCATCACTATCTAACAGCGATTGGAGCAATTAAGGTTTAGCCTTATTTTGAGAAAAGAGAATAATGATCTAATGTATATGAATTATTTTAAGCCTAGAGATTTGAACTTTGGTCTCAAGGTTCTCTCATTATTTTATTCAAATTGATAGCCTCTACCTCCAATTTGAAAAATTACTTTAATTTTCTAGTAGGTACTAGAATCCACATAGACTACACACAAGTCCGACTTTGATTGGCCAGTCCATGTGCATCTATAGGTAGGTTTATTAATCAATTGTTTCTCCAAACAACTTCTAGTAATTTAATTTTATCCCAAAAACCTAATCAGTAGGCTTTGGCCTCCACTGTAAGGATCTGGTTAGGTCCAACCATTAACATCACCATACTTGGTGCATCAACCAACAAATGATTAAGCCCAACTTTGGTTGGCTAACCTAACCACCATTAGAGAGACACATTCAAGTCCTCATATGATGAGTGATAATTTCGTTAGTCAACAAGCACCAGGCCTTTGGGTCTGCAATGATTATTGAGTTAATAGACTCATTATCAAACACCTTAATGGGAGGCTATTACTCAGTTATCTCTATAACTTTATCATTTTAAGGACCTAATAATTTTAGAAGATTTAAAATTATCAGTGATTTAAGGATAGAAAAGATATGGACCAGTTCGCTCCCACTGACTTCATCAAGTCAAGTCCTCCCACTGACTTCTCAAGTCATTAACAAGGACTAGGATCAAATTTGGTCCATGGGCACCTAGATCAATCTTACTAAATGAAATCAGACTCTCTGATTTTCTATGTGACATGGGTTAGCACGAATCAATGAGCAACCTAATCAAGACCTGATTAACCACATTGGCCAGATAAGTATGATCGATGGGAGGGTCTGCCAATGCTTGCCTTAGACACCATAAGAAATGGCCAGGTAAGCATGCTCCCAATTAAAATCCACCGATCAAGTTTACCTTAGACACCAACTGATTTATCAGTTTTGATTTGGTCTGCCTAAAAACTCGGGCTCAGTCGTTGAGCTACAATCAGTGTCATTTGTTAGATATATGGACTTTGATCAACTATAACTATTGAAGTGATCTATAGAAATGACCTAATCCTAATTAACTTTTAATTAGATTTGATCAATTTCTTAACTTAGTCCATATTTAATCTAACCCTAGGTCTAACCCAGTTAATGATCTGATCAAAGCTAACCCATTATCCTTTAACCCATGTTTTATGAAATTATCTTAGGATCTTTAAATCACAAACCTAGATCCTAAACAATCACTTAATTCTTTTAATTAAGTTTATGGCTGAGAGTTGGGGTTTGGTATTTTGAAAAATATTTTCAACTTTTGAAAGGTTTAATACAATCTAGTGTTGTTTCACTAAATAGGTCGACTCATTTCAAAAATGGATCGACTTATTTCACTAACAAACACTAACAATTAAAATCAATCAGAAATATAATTCAGCCAACTTTTCAGTCAAGCTGGCATGCTGATCGAGCTGGCTTGCTGGTCGAGCTGGCTCGATCAGCAAATAGAACCTTCGCAAGATCCTGTTCTAGGCTGATGATTTTAATCTATGTACATTACATAAAAATTCATGAAATGAAATAGACTTAATCTAAAACATTCATGACAAGATTTATTTAAACTCTTTTAAATTTTCTGGATCATAACGTACCAGGACAACTTTTGCACTGTAAGGGATAAACCTTACAGCAGGACAACCTACAGTCCGTATGATTATTATTTTATTTTTTAAATTATTTTAATATAATTATGAACATGTTATAAAAGAACCTATATGCTCTGATACCACTGTTGGAAAAGGTGCAGGGTTTCATGCATGAATTTCAATTTTTTTTTTGAAATATAACGCAGCAGAACATGTAAATTAAATAATTTAATCTACAAATGCATGTAATCAAATTACTAAACCCTACAATTAGAATCTATAATATATCATATTATATTTATAAATCAGAAAATAAAAAATTTGGTATTGATCAAATCAATACCCTAGATCTAAAATATTTTTAGATCTAAAACCTAGATCAAATCTAGATAAAAGAAGAGATCAGATCTCTTACCTTCATATGGGTCAAAAACTCTATGGTTAATTTTTTTTGTTACCTTTGAAGCCGCACATGTATCTGGCCTCTACAGATGATCCACACAAGGCTGCAACAAAATCAAAGGTTCGTCGAACGAAGATCCGCTTGAAGTGCTAGCTTCTTGCAGATCCCTCCGGATGGTTAATCTAAAAAATATTCTTTGGATCTCTTGGATATTCTAAGAGATGAAGAATATGAAGAGGAATAAGAAAGAAGTCAAATCTTTTGACCTTCCTAAAATCAAAATTAATATTTAATAGAAAAGGGTCCTAAGAGAAGATAGATCTTCTCCTTCAGTACATCAACAATTGATATCCTGAAAACATCTCTATGCTAGGACATGAGAAGACCTTCTTCTCTTGATATTTTTTAGTTTTCAGATCTTATGATATCTAATTTTTCTCATAGAAAAATCTCATGATTTATGGAGAAGAAGGGTTCTAAAAGAAACCTTAAGAAAAGACCTTTTCTTCTTCTTCTTCTTCCATCAGAACATAATCATATCATGTCCAAAATAAGATCATCACCATGCTCCAACTCTTTGGAGCATGAATTCATCATGCCATCCCTCTTTCTCTTTCAAATTTTTTATCATAAAAAAAATATAAAATAAAGAGATATTAATATGAAAGGAAAAATAATAAGAGAAGACAATCTTCTCTCTTATCTTTCTCTCTACAAGACATCAACCTTTGATCTCTTGATTGAAAAATTTTCTCCAAGAATTTTGGCACCTTAAACCACCCATGTAATCCTTCTTTCTCTCTCATATTTTTATCACATAAAAACACAAAAATAAAGGAAAAAAAATATGAAAGAAAACCAATAAGAGAAGACAATCTTCTCTCTTACCTTTCTTCTCTACAAGACATCAACTTTTGATCTCTTGTTAGAGGACTCTCCTCCATGGATTTTGGTGCCTCAAATCTCCCAGGTCTTCCTCATTCTCCTCTAGTATTTCTTTTCATTTTTCATAAATTTTTGGCTCTTTCAAAAAGAGAGGGAGAAGTTGGCATAAGAGAGGGAGGGAATAGTTCTTGTGAAGAGAGACTCTTTCAAAAAGAGAAATAGGCTAAACCACTTTCCATAATGAATCAAATTAATTTTTATATTGAACCAGATCAAATCTGATTCAAATCTCTAGAATAAGTAGTGTGAGATTACTTTCCTTAGATGTAGAAATCATAAAAAAATTATCTAAAATTAATTAGTGGGCATGGGCTTTGATTTTCTTAGGTGGTGCAAGAGAAGATGGAATCCTAGTCTAACTAGGATTCTTATTTAGATTAGGTCAAATACTTTGAATCTAATTTAAATTAATTACAATCTAATTAATAGTGATTTTAGTCCAACTAAGAGTCTAATTAAATCAGATTAAATCATATTTAATTTAAATCCTAACTTAATTAGGAATTAGGTGCATACAAGTCCTAGTCAAACAGGGACTTATTCTCCCTTGTAATTGACTTATCCAATAAACTAATTAGACTTAATAAAATTAAATTTAAACTAATTCTAATTGAATAATATTTAATTAGACTTGATCTCAGCCCAATTGCTTAATCAGATTGAGCCAATTAGCAATCCAATTGTTAATGATCCTCCTGCAACACTTGCATTAGGTCAAACATCAATCACATTGATTGTTTAATCTTAGAATGATTCTCAATCATCGATTAACCATCTGATTATGTTACAACCTCTTATGTGTGTGACCCTATAGGTTCGAACATAAGCTGGTAGCATAGAAATCAATTTCTGTACCAGTCAAAGTAATCATTTAGCAATGGTTCCCGACGTCCAGATAGATCGAATGTATGCAAAACAATATTCTAAGAACCCTGACCCATGGTTATCGTATAATTCATCTTTTTGACCAATAATGCTCAAGACGACTTCGAGTATATGGTCAATCACTCATACAAGTCATCTCTATTGTGTCTCAAAATTTTGCAAATCCTGTGACTCCTCACGAGGATTACTCAGGCCTAGGTTTTACTAAATTGAAACACAGCGAGACATTCTCTTCCTGAAGTTAATCAGAAGTGGTCAATCCTATCTTGACTCACACATCGACTTCACAAGTACTTGACTGTACCCAAAAATTTTTCGAATCTATATTAAAAATACAGGCAGTCCGACACCAAAGCACAGTGAGTTGCTTGCAAGTCACCGTGGTGATCTCAGATCGGAGGGACACTTATACCAATTGGTCTTAGCTAACTACTCTTGATAGTAGAGTATTACATTGGTCATGTTCAATGTAGATGTACTCCTATATCTCACCTGAATGCCATACCAGTATCTCCACACCACTTGGTTACGAGGACAACTAACGCATATGGCATACAGCGACCTACACTTGATAAGTTATTATCCTTGTTAATAACTTATCATTTGATCATGAATAATTTAAGAACCATCTGATAAATCCTCTTTTATCGATTGATTGTGGTTCTAAAGACTTCATCATAATTTAGGAGTTCATTTAAGGAAGATAGAACTTTTATGATGAATCTGCCAAATAACTATTATTATTAGATAATTCATATACTAATTCCAATCATCTACCACTTAGATGATTGACTTTAGGACATATTTTTCAACAACTCCCACTTGTACTAAAACCAATCAGAATGATATCAAATATCCTATCTTCCACTTGAGTTCATAGAACTTCTTAGTTCCGAGGCCTCAGCAAATGGGTCGGTCAAGTTCTCCTTTTTCATCGATCTTCCAAAGATCGATGTCATCCTGATCTAAAATCAAAAGTGATAGCAATACAGAGTATGTTGGTCCTTCAGTTCTTTAGCCAGATTTATGGCTCCAGTGCTACGATAGGACTGGACCATCAGTGGAGGGTGCCACTCTCAACCTACTAATGAAGCTCAGCAATTACACAGCTTACATGGCAGCATCATATACTACGATGTACTCTATATCACTAACTTAGTAGGCTAAAGTATCCTGTTTGGAACCTTTCCAGCAGATTGCTTCTTTAATTAGGATATGATCCGATACTTTCTTGTTGTCATCTTGATCTGACTAAAATTGAAACATTCACATGTTTAAAGTCAGTATTTCCATATTTGAGTCACTGGATCTTAGTATTTTTCAAATACTTAAGGATTGTCTATACAATCTTTCAGTGGTTTTTACTTAGATCAGACTGGTATCTGCTCACTACCATTAGTGAGCATACCATATCTAATCTTGAACATGGAGAAATTAGATGACACCCAAGCCTTTATTTCTTGCAATGCTGGAATGCCATTCTCGATTAAGAAAATTTCATCCACAGACAGCACAAGGAATAACACTATAGAATATTTTGCCCACTTATAAATGTAGGATTCCTCTTTATTCATAACAAAGACATATGTTCAAAATGTATGTTCTAACTCTGGGATAATAGCGAAATGAGTTTTATAGGTCTCCACCTTCCCATAGTACTACTCTGATCCTTTTGAAAAATCCATTCACACCCAATGGGTTTTATTCCTTCAGGTGAATCATCTAGTGTCCATACACTACTGATTTTCATGGACTTCAATTTGGATTTAATGGCTTCAAGCCACTTCTCAGAGTTAGACCACTGCATTGCGTTTACTTTAATGGGCTCCGAGTTTTATGTAATCAAATCCGATTTTGTAGGTTTACTAGATTATGTCGGTTCATTTTCTACCGATCAAACTTTCAAGTTCAACTTGATAGGCATCAGTTCCTTCTCTTATGAACTCCTTTCCAAAAGGAATGCCCTACTGCTGATGAGCATCTTATATTCTTCAGCATGATAGAATTAGTACCCCTTAAACACCTATTGGACCATGAATCAAGTTTATCTGTATGCAAACTTTTGACATAGGCCGATCAACTCCAAACCTAAAGATGAGAGAGTCTAGGTCTATGCTCGATCCATATCTCATATGGAATCTGCACAACAGACTTACTCAGTATATTTTCAGAGTAAAACAAATAATCACACAAGAGCACAATCCTGAAACAGACAGATTGGTGAACCCTATCGTGGATTGAATCATATCTAACAAAATTCAACTTCTCCTTTCAGATACACTGTGTTCTGAAAAAGAATCCACTGAGAGAGAATCCAATTCTCTCCTAGATATATCATCCTTTTCATCATTTGAATTATTTGAACATTTCAAATGATTTGGCCAGACGCATCCATGCCCAGATAGGTCGTCTATAATAAAATATTAATATCTTTCTCTAGCACTTAAGTTTACAGGTCTATATACATCACTATGTATGAGACTTAGAACTTTATCAGCTCCTTCACCTTTTTCATTAAAAGGTGACTTTGTCATCTTTCCAAGAAGATAAGACTCACAGGCTATCAATGATTCACAATCATTGATGTCGAGGTTTTCCTCTCAAGCTAACCCATTTATACTGTTCTTGTCAAGATGACTAAGCCTATAATGCCAAAGATAGACATTCATGATATTATCTAACTTGGGTGTGTACATTACACTTAACAGGCTGTATAAATATCATTTCCTTATTGTCCATGTATTATTGTAATATTATTCATAATAATACCACAATAATCTTCCTTTATGAATGATGATCATTTTTAGCCAAAAGGCCAACAAAGATTATAAACAATGGACAATAGTAATAATTACTTTAAATGATAATATTTAAAAATAAACTCTACAATTCCTAAAGTTAGGATTGGAATAAGACTTCCATCCCTAACATTCAAGAATTTCTCTCTATTTTCAATTATTCTACTTACTTGTAGTCCTAGCAATAAATTGCATAAAACCATCGGTATCTAATACCTAGGTAGTGGAATTACATAGAGAAACTTTAAGGTGTTATCATATAACATCCTTGATGAGCAATCCTTGCTCCTTTCTCTTGTTCAGCCTATTATGGTCAAGGGAAGTTAGATAAATTTTTTTCTTATGACCCTGTGCTTTTGCCTGATTTGGATCAATTTTAGACTAATTATTTTGACTGGACTAAGAAGTCTCAATACGAACCCATTCGTACTACTGAACCAAATTCAACTTTCGATACTAATTAACGAAGTTGGGTCCCATAAGTCATCATTGTCTGACAGCGATTGGAGCAATTAAGGTTTAGTCTTATTTTGAGAAAAGAGAACAATGACCTAATGTATATGAATTATTTTAAGCCTAAAGACTTGGACTTTAGTCTCAAGGTTCTTCCACTATTTTATTCAAATTGGTAGCCTCTACCTCCAATTCGAAAAATTACTTTAATTTTTTAGTAGGTACTAGAATCCACATAGACTACACACAAGTCCGACTTTGGTCGGCCAACCCATGTGCATCTACAGGTAGGTTCATTAACCAATTATTTTTTCAAATAATTTTTAGTAATTTAATTTTGCCCCAGAAACCTAATTAGTAGGCTTTGGCCTCCACTGTAAGAATTCGGTTAGGTCCAACCATTAACATGACCATACTTGGTGCATCTAACTAACAAATGATTAAGTCCAACTTTGGTTGGCTAACCTAACCACCATTAGAGAGACACATCCAAGTCGTCATATGATGAGTGATAATTCCATTAGTCAACAAGCACTAGGCCTTTGGGTCTGCAATGATTATTGAGTTAATGAACTCATTATCAAACACCTTAATGGGAGGCTATGACTCAATTATCTTTATAACTTTGTCATTTTAAGGACCTAATAATTTTAGCAGATTTAAAATTATCAATGATTTAAGGATAGAAAAGACATGGACCAGTTCGCTCCTTTTCTTGTTTTTAGATTTCTTCTATCTTCTTCATCTCCTTTTCTGATATGGCTTTGGTTCAGATGCTCTATGTTTTGGTTATTCTTCTAAATCATTGTGCAGAGTGGAGATGATGAAGGATCTATGCTGATAGACTGAGTCTGTCATAGCGGAGGTGCATGCGCAGATCGAGACATCCAGGGGGAGGTGGAGCACTTGAAGAAGACACTAAATAAGACTAATGCCGATCTTGCTCGAAGGGAGGAGGAGTTACGGGAGGCCGCTCCTAAAGTTATGGAGGTTGAGAAGATGGCCAAGGATTGGATTGCCGACACCAAGCAGGAGGTCGAGGGGTGAATTGTCGAAGCCCTTAATTGGTAATGGAGAGGTTTCGGACTTCAGCAGATTTTGCATGAGAGAAGGCCCAGGCGGTTGAGAGCTTCAAGGCATTGGAGGAGTTTTATGATGCCAAGGTCATGTTTAGTCAACAGGCCTTTGACATAGGGCATGAGACTGGATACGAGGACTGCTGCCACCGAATTGCTGCTTGGCTCCTCGGGGTCGATCTCTCCTTCCTAGATAGGGAGGAGGGAGAAGAGGAAGCTGAAAGAGAGCCGATTCTTCCTGAGTCTCCCATCACCAAGGGACTGTCTGGGAGCGAAAAAATGGCGGTGGAGATCTCTTCATCGCCTAATTTGGGGAATAACTCCTTCGAATGAAGCACCTTCAGATCCACAGCAGCTACTCTGAGCCCTTCTGACTCTCAGGATGAGGTCAGAAAATAAAAATCTTATATTTTTTTTCCTTAGCCTCTATAAAAAATTTCATCAATGAAATGAGAACTTGTGCCTTTTTAAACTCACATTGTCCTTCATTTGTTTGTCTAGACGTGCCAGCATGTCTTCGGTGGCTATACTTCTTTAGGTTCCATCGGCAAGCCTTTATTGGCAGCTTCTACTGCATAGATTAGGGCTTACATTTGTGACCTAGAAATGAAGGCCAAGGAGTTGAATAAAAAAAATTGCTATTCAAAAAAGGAGCTGTTGAAGACCAAGAAGGCATTCGATGGGACTTCGATGAAAATTAGTCAGTTAAGGTCGAACATTCATCATAATGTCATGGTGTACTTCATAGAGAAGGCTAGGCTAGCCGCTGAATCCGCAAGACTATCGAAACTCATCAAGGAAGCCACTTGGGATGCTGCTTCCAAACAGCTCCACCTTCGCAGTCAGCTCCACTGAGCTCAAAGAAGAATTTTAGAACTGGAGCCATTGGAGGCTACTACCAAAGAGGCTAGGTGTTGCTTCGTCGATCATGTGACACAGCTTCAGAAGGACCTTGGTGCTGTTCGAAAGAGAATCTCCAGATTTGAGCATTCGGGGAATGCCACTATCGAATACAAGCTGAGGGAAAGTCGGTCAGTGGTCGTGAGGTTCCAGAGCCTAATCGGACAAGGACTAGTCGACCCTGCATCTCTGGATGATACGGTCTGCTGTATGCTCGATACGGGTTATACGACTGACTTTTGGATGTGTAGGAATCGAATTAGAGTAGTGTTCCTAAGACTAGATCTTTCCAGCTTTTCACTCAAAGGCAACACTGAGTCTTCCGCCCCTTGATGCAGGTCTCGGGGGGTGGAGATCCACGAGCTCAGTCCTGATGGTACTGAGATCTGTGAGGCAGTTCCCGATGAAGCTTTGGAGGCCAGGACTAGTCGCAACCTCATGCAACAATTTCTTTTGTCATCCATTCTAGGTAATGACGTTCTTGTAGTCATAAAAATTTTGTAAATACAATAAAATCTTTTTATATCGCATTCTCCTTTGCTCTACGATGCTATCTGGCGTCATTGCTGGACTACTTCATATCAAATTTCTGACGAGAAATCTTCGGTGCTTGTCATGTCAACTTCTTCCTACATTAACTATGGATGATGCTTCATAAATCCTGACATATTTAAGATGGGCATGATGCAATTGGGCAATGGTTCTGGGAATATCGACCGCTATTTCCTCTGATGGAGTAAATTTTGGGAGACCACTTCGAGCCTATGAGAATGCACCATGTGGCGATATACTGTTCTACGAAGCATCGCCTAAGTTGGTTTTCAAGGTTGGAAAGATGTGCCATTTATGGCTTGGGGAATAATTGCACTGTCAAAGATGGTGATTGGCGATCAGTGGAGGTGCCCGTGCCTATAAAAAGGGGTCGATGGTTGGCAAAAGCTTCACCTCCCATTCCTCCTCTTTCAGTACTCATGGAAACTCTCCGTCCTCTTTATCATCTTGATGTCCTCCAAGAAAGCCATCAAGGAGACGGTGAAGGAAAGGAGAGCCACTGCCAAGAAGGTCCTCTCATCCAAGAAGGCAAAGAAAGGGGAGCTAGGCTAGTCTGCCTCCTTTGGCATGCCGTCTGCCCCCCAGTCGAGCTGAGCTTCTGCTCCCTCTACGGGGCTCGAGAAGAAACTACCACCATCTGCTAGGGGTGATAGCATCTCTTCCTCTCTCATGCAGATCCCCTATGCAGTCGGCAAACATTGTATCGAGGAGTTCAAGACCTCGACGATGTTCGAGGAAGAGGTCACTGGTGTCACCGCCACCACCTTTGTCTTTGGCTTCGAAGACTGTAAGGCCCGCTGAGGAGGTAGGGACCTTCTCCTCGGATGAAGAATAAACTCCTCCTCCTCCTCCTCCTCATCATCATCTTCTTCTCTTTTTTTTGGATGGCACTCGAAGCACCATTTTCTTGTAAATATTTTTCAATAAAAGACTAGGTTATTCCTCCTCATGTGTTGTTCGCGTATGTCATTACCAATTGATGATTATTTCTCATCAAGTTAATCAAAGACCATCTCATTTTAAAGCCGATCAAAGGCTCCTTCAATCGGATCGATCAAAGATCATTTTTAATTTAAAGTCGATCCAAGACTCCTTCAGTCGGACCGATCAAAGGTCATCTTTAATGTAAAGCTAATCTAAGGCTCCTTCAGTTGGATCGATCAAAGGCTGATCGAAGGCTCCTTCAATTCGATCGAACAAAGGTCATTTTTAATTTAAAGCCGATCGAAAGCTCCTTTAGTTGGATCAAACAAAGATCATTTTAGATTTAAAGTCAATCAAAAGCTCCTTCAGTCGGACCGATTAAATGCCATTTTTAATTTAAAATCGATCAAAGGCTCCTTCGATCGGGACATGTGGCTCGACTTCTTTCTGCTCAGTTGGTTCACCTGGAATGGTGCATTTGGCCACAAAATCAATCAAGATCTGAGCTTTAATAGATGGTTGAGGTCGGTACTGAATATCAAGCTCAGAAAGCTTAATCATCCATTTCACAATCTGTCCGGACATGTCTAGCTGATAGAGGATGCTCTTTATAGGTTGGTCCGTCAGGAGAATGATGGTGTGAGCCTGAAAGTAAGGTCAGAGCTTTTGAGCCACAATAAAGAGAGTATAAACTAATTTCTCCAACTTCGAGTATCAGATCTCCACATCCTTTAGGGTTCGATTGAATAGCAGGTCGGCTTTTGAATTTTGCTATGCTCTTGCACCAGTACTGCACTCATTGTGATAGATGTAATCATAAGGTATAAAAATAATTTTTCATCAAGATCAGGCTTACCAAGTAGTGGAGTAGATCCAGGATAGTCTTTGAGGTCTACAAAGGCTTTCTGATACTCTTCAGTCCACTGAAAGTTCTTTGGTTGCTTTAGAACTTGAAAAAATAGCAGACATTGTGAAGGGAAAGAAAGCTTGTTTCTATCAAAAATACAATGGATAGCCCGGGTGCATCTAAAAATTTTCTATAACAACTTTATAAAGATTAGATCTTTACTTGATAAGCAGTGAAATAGAGATCAAATCTCAAAAATTCTGAATTCAAAGTCTCATGTAGGTCTGAATTCACAAACCCTCTACTTCGCGCGCATGTCAAACTTCGCAGAAAAGTAGGATGAAGCCTGGGATTGAAGCATCTTTACAAGGCTACAAAGAGAGGGGAGAGAGCCTCTGGTGTGACACCTCACACTAGCAAAAGGGATGCCCAGGAACTCTTCATGCCAAGGAAAGATGGGACACCAAAGGGAAACACGCCAAGGATGGGTGACGCCCACTCTATCTTTAAGCCTCCTCTTCCTCTCTTTCTCACCACACAATCTAATTATTACGCCATGATACTTAGAGGTCCTCCCTATTTATAGATGATTTTTCATGACCTATAAGACTAGGATTTCTAATTCAAATAGATTTTGAATTAATCCATATCTTATCAAAGAAAAAATCCTAAAGAAGAAAGGATTGGCATCTAACTAGATGCTCTCATGCACCCATGCCTACATCCAAGGGTGGGGCGGCAACAACCAGCACCCCATCACCCCTTGATCGGCCATGAGGAGAGAGAATCTCAATAAAAGTAGACTCTAAAGATCCAATCTAAATATATATTAATTCGAATCCAATTCGATCCTGATTTGAATCAATTTTGAATAGGCTGTCAATCTCAAACTATTTAAGATTTTGGATCAAATATAATTTAAATTTATAAACTCAATTAAGTCTAATTAAATTAGATCTAATCTGAAATTAATTAGTACTTAAATTCAATCTCTTATAGACTCCTTGGATCAAAGATCAAATCTCATTCATCCTCGAAATTGAACCTGAACCTCATGTCTAGTGCTAGCTAAACATAGTCAATTGTTTAATCTCGTATGATCCATAACTTAATTTTTAATTAAATTAATCTATTTATTCAATCAAGTTACATACTTTTAAATTGAATATATAGACTTAGATCAATTCTTTCCTATGTCGCTTGACTTTTTGTGTGACTCCATAGGTTCGAACACTAAGTTGGTAGCACAAGAATTGTTTCCTATACTAATCGAAGTTACCATCTAGTAATGGTTCCCAACGTCCAGATAGGTCAAATTATCATAAGACAATATTCAAAAATTTATGCATATGGTTACTACATAATTCATTCCTTTGACCCTGAATGCTCTAGGATGGTCTAGGGTTAAATTATCAACCTTGAAAGATTATCCACATTATATTCCAACCTTTCAAATCCATCACATAGATTATCCTGACCAAAATTTTATTAAATTAAAATATAGTGATGCATCAACTCTTATAATCCAGAGGGATCAATTTCATCTTGATCCACATACAGACTTCGCAAGTATTGACTGTACCCAGTAGCCTTCCATCACTGCATTAGAAATGCAGGTAGTCCGATATCAAAGCACAGTGAGTTACTTGTAAGTTAATATAATGATCTCATATCTGAGGAATACTTATGCCCATATGCTTCATGAGTTGCTCTTGACAGCAAAGTGCTCAGCAGGTGAGTCACTTGTTCAGTGATGATGTACTCCTATATCTCACTAATTGCCATACTAGTGTCTCCACACTTCTTGGTTAAAAGGACAACCAACTCATATGGCACACAATGATCTTCACTTAATAAACATCATCATCCTTTAACGACGTATCATTTGATCATAAACATTTTTAAGAATTATACGATAAATCCTTCTTCATCGATTACTTCATAGTTCTAAGGACTTCATCACAATACAAGAGTTCTAACAAGAAAGATGTAACTTTATGATGAATGATGCCTTAATAACTTTTATTCATTGTTTAATAATTCATATACATATTATAAAATGAGCACAATTGTAATAACCTAGATTTTTAAAAAGAATAAAAAAAAAATGAAAGAAGACTCCTGAGAGAGCCCACCTTCTCTCTTTGAATCAGAATAGGATTGAGACTTTAGGAGCCCTAGATCCCATCTATAAAAATCCCTCTTCCCCATCCTAAGCAAGCCATGATGACATCGGACTTCCTTTCTCTTCTTTCTCCCTCTTTTCTTTTGTTGGAGTCACTGATTGCCTTCACCATGCCCACAAAAAATCAAGATTGAAGAAGCTATTGGAACCAAGGTAAGGTCCTAATCCTTCTTTCTCTACCTCTTGCTCGTCTTCCCATGGCCCTAGACCTCACCGTCGGCCATTAACTTTGCTGGAAATTTGTTAGAAACCCAGAATTTCACAAAAGAACTCCCGAAGGAGTTCTTCTCTGCTTTAATTTCTAAAATCACAAGGAGTTTGAGCTGAGATCAAACTCTAAATTCTTCCCATTAGAAGCCTATTTAAAGGATGTAATCCCTCTGATTTTCTCACTGAAAAACACCAAAGATCACTGTCCTTCTTCTTTCTTTTCTTCTTGATAAACTGATGGGTTGATCTTAGTTTGGCTATTAGAAATCGAAGCAAATTCCATATAAATCATGTAAATATCTTCCATAATCTTTCCTCAATTCTTATGGGGTTTTAATCTTGAATTTTTGTTGATTTTACTACCAAAAAACTCTTGAAAAAATCTGGTTTCGGATCCCCTATTTCTCTCCATTTTGTTTTCATTTTTTCGTCCGTTAGTTATCATCGCTAGTCACTGGACCAAGGCCGGTTGTGTCATCATGATGTTCTCTTCTGATTGTGGGGCACCATCGGTTGGGAAAGGGGATCGTTTGGCTTCGAAAACAAGGGGAAGAAGACCCCTTGTTCCATGAAAGAAGAAAGGAAAAGGATGAGAATCGTGGATCCTCTATTTTCCCATGAAAAAAGAAATAAAGAGAGAGAGAGAGTTTCTCTCTCTTCCCTCTCTCCCTTCTCTCTGAGTTTGAGTCCTCATTTTCTCTCTCTAAAAGCTCACTTTTTTCTCTAATTTTTTTCTACTTTCTCTCTCTAAAATTTTCTCTTTCTTCATAGATTTTCTCTCTAAGAGTCTTACGGACTAGTGAAGGGTCTAGATACTTAAGTAATCCCAATTTTGGTTGATCCAAGGAGAGATCCTAGATTTATATTATTAAGATTGTTTATCTATAACTTTTTCATATATATATTTTTTATGTTTGATTCTGATCATGTAGAGATGCGACTATCTGTATAAGATGCTGAGCAAAATATTTTATTTTCAAAATTCATAAATCAAAGACTTCGTTGATTATTGTGCTTGGATCAATTATCATTAGAGGTAAGAATCTCTGTACATGATCACCATTATATATACTACTTTTATTGTTAGATTTGTACCATTAGTTTTATATTGTTCAACTAGTGTTGATGGATTTATCATGTTGGAGATATCATTATTTATTAATTTTCAATGTGAATGCCTTATGTGTGGACTATATATATATATCAGTGATTGATTATATGAGCATGTGGATATGATATACTCAATTTGGTCAACTGTAAATTAGAAATCGATATGATGAAAGCAACCTAAATAATTAGATAAAAAAGATATGGTTTGGACTAGCTTCGTCATGTGGAACAGCCTGTCAGGAGCTTTGCTTGGGACAATCTACCAGGAGCTTATGCCTGGGATAGTCTTTAAGAGCTTATACGTGGATCAGCCGATCAGGAGCTTATGCTGGAGACAGTCTATCAGGAGCTTATGTCTGGGACAACTTTCACGACTTTTATACGTAGGATAGTCGGCCAGGAGCTCATCTTGGGATAGTTCGTTAGGAGTTTATGCCTGGGATAGCTTTTATGACTTAAGTGAGATATTTGGATTAGATGGAGATTGAGGCATGATCTTAGTTAGTCCAGAGCCAGAAAGAAAAAGGTTAAAGATCATGTAATTATAAAAAGAAAAATAGAAGATAAGATATGAAACTAATGTTGAATAAAAATATTTCACTCATTAACATATGATGATGCATCTCTTTTGACAAGATAGATAATTTATCGATGTTTATAGTATTTTGAATATTGATCATGAGATTTTATATTTTATTGCTTATCCTTATTTTTTGATTATATTATTATATAGGTGTGATATACAAAATTCTTACTGAGCTGTAAAGCTCACACCCCTCTATTTTTTTTTCTTCTCAGAATTACAAGATGCTTATGATTGGCTATGGTTTGGATTTATGGGTAAGCAGATGAATAGATAGAGCATCATTGATATTTGTTAGATGATAGAAGGAATTGAATTTATAATTGTATAAATTTTACTTATTGTTATGAAAATAGATCATTATTATTTATAGATATTGAGATATTATAATGAATTATTTTTGATGTTGCATATTCTTTAGGGCATCCTAAGAAGTGTGCAGCCATCACGTATTCGACCCAAGTGTTGGGTTCAGAGCATGATAGAGTGGTATTAAAGCTTAGATTTAAGATCACTAAGGACTGTGATATAAACTATATCAAAACTTTGGGTTATAATCATTAAAGTATGGTAGAAGGATATCAAACCATAGATTATGACCACTAAGGATGGTGACGTTAATGGTATCAGAGTGACAAATTATGATCTTAATTGGTTGAAGATTATTTAGTAAATCTCAAGAAATTGGATAAATTTAAATCAGAGTGCGCAGCGAAAATATGGTGATTTAAGCGAAGATGTTATGGTAGAGGATTTGAATTTCATTTCTCAATAAAGAAGGTTATCTTAGAGCATGAAGATAAGATGAAAAGTTTGTACCCTTAAGATTTTTACTTGCAGCATCCTAATTTCGAGGATGAAATTATTTTAGGGAGGAAAGAATGTAATAATCTAGATTAAAAAAAAAAATAAATAAAAAAAGAAAATGGAAGAGGACCCCTGATAGAGTCTGTCTTCCCTCTTTGAATCAGAATAGGATTGAGACTCTAGGAGCCCTAGATCCCATCTATAAAAATCCCTCTTTCCCATCCTAAGCAAGCCATGACGACATCGGGTTTCCTCCCTCTTCTTTCTCCCTCTTTTCTTCCATTGGAGTTGCTGATTGCCTTCACCGTGCCCATCAAAAATCAAGATCGGAGATGCCATCAGAACCAAGGTAAGGTCCCAATCCTTCCTTCTCTCTCTCTTGCTCATCTTCCCATGGCCCCAGACCTTGCTGCCAGCCATCGGCTTTGCTGGAAATTTGGTGGGAACCTAGAATTTCACAAAAGAACTCCCGAAGCAGTTCTTCTCCGCTTTAGTTCCTAAAATCACAAGGAGTTTGAGTTGAGATCAAACTCTAAATCCTTCTCATTAGAAGCCTATTTAAAGGACGTAATCCCTTTGATTTCCTCACCAAAAATCACCAAAGATCACTGTCATTCTTCTCTTTTTTCTTCTTGATAAATCGACGGGTTGTCTTAGTTTGGCTACTAGAAATCAAAGCAAATTCCATATAAGTCATGTAAATGCCTTCCATAATCTTCCCTCAATCCTTTTGGGATTTTAATCTTGAATTTTTGTTGATTTTACTGTCGAAAAACTCTTGGAAAAATTTGGTTTCAGATCTCTTGTTTCTCCCTATTTTGTTTTCATTTTTTCATCTATCAGTTGTCATCGCCAGTCATTGGACCAAGGCCGGTTGTGTCATCATGATGTTCTCTTCCGATTGTGGGGCACCGTCGGCTGGGAGGGGGGACTGTTTGGCATTAGAAACAAGGGGAAGAATACCCCTTGTTCCATGAAAAAAGAAAAGAAAAGGAAGAGAACCGTGGGTCCTCTGTTTTCCCATGGAAAAAAGAAAAAAAAGAGAGAAAAGAGAGAGAGAGAGAGAGAGAGAGAGAGAGAGAGAGTTTCTCTCTCTTTTCTCTCTCCCTTCTCTCTGAGTTTGAGTCCCTATTTTCTCTCTCTAAAAGCTCACTTTCTCTCTCTAATTTCTCTCTACTTTCTCTTTCTATACTTTTCTCTCTCTTCATGGATTTTCTCTTTAGGAGTTTTACGAACCAGTGAAGGGTCCAGATATTTAAGTAATCCCAATCTTGGTTGATCCTAGGAGAGGTCCTGGATTTATATTATTAGAATCGTTTATCTATAACTTTTTCATATATATGATTTTTATGTTTGATCCTGATCATGTAGAGATGTAATTGTTTATATAAGATGCTTAGTAGAATATTTTGTTTTCAAAATTCATAAATCAAAAAATTCATGGATTGCTGTGCTTGGATCAATCACCATTGGAGGTAAGAATCTATATACATGATCACCATTATATATACTATTTTATTGTTGGATTTATACCATTAGTTTTATATTATTGAACTCATGTTGATGGATTTATCATGTTTGAGATATCATTATTTATTAATTTTCAGTATGAATGCCTTATGTGTGGACTTTATATATATAGCAGTGATTGATTATATGAGCATGTGGATATGATATACTCAATTTGGTCAATTGTAAACTAGAAATCGGTATGATGAAATCAACCTAAATAACTAAATGGAAAAGATAAGGTTTGAACTATCCTCGTCATGTGGAACAGTCCGTCAGGAGCTTATGCCTAGGACATCCTATCAGGAGCTTATACCTGAGACAGTCTTCATGAGCTTATACGTGGATTAGCCGGTCAGAAGCTCATGCCTAGGATAGCCTACCAAGAGCTTATGCCTGAGACAGTCCCCATAAACTTTTATACATGGAACAGCCAGTTAGGAGCTTATCCTAGAATAGTTCATTAGGAGTTTATGCCTGAGACAGTCTTTATGACTTAAGCGAGATATTTGGATTAGATAGAGATTGAGACATGATCTTGGTTAGTCCAGAATCAGAAAGAAAAAGGTTAAAGATCATATGATTATGAAAAGAGAAATAGAAGACAAGATATGAAACTAATGCTAAATAAAAGTATTTCACCCGTTAACATATGATAATGCATCTCTTTTGACAAGACAGATAATTTATGGATATTTACAGTATTCTGAATTTTGAATATGAGATTTTATATTTTATTGCTTATCCTTATTTTTTGATTATATTATTATATTAGTGTGACATACAGAATTCTTATTGGACTGTAAAGCTCATACTCTTCTATTTTTCTTTTTCTTCTCAGAATTGTAAGATGCTCATGATTGACTATGGTTTAGATTTGCGGGTGAGTGGATGAATAGATAGAGCGTTATTTGAAAGAATAATACCTTACCAGCCAATCGCATATGGGATGCGATATGGTATTTTTAGTAATTTATCTTTCAATCTCATATAATTGATATTAATATTATTAATAAAATAGATATTTTTGATTTATTATATACCGCATCTTTTTGTTCTTAAGATTATAATGAACCCCATAGGTCTAGACAATAGTTTTAGGACCGTGATGAGATCACCCCAGTGAGACCTAAATCCTTGATAGTCATGATTTTAAATATTTTTAGTCATTGATTCATTGAGTCAAAAATCAATGATATCTGTAAGACTGGCATGTCCTATATATACTCAGAAATGAGGGTGGTTGATCTCACAACCACTTATGTGGTGATATTGATACAAGAATATGGGTGCTCATTAGAGAATAAGTTCATTGAATAGACTTATGAGAGAATATCAGATGGAATTTTATTTACATGTCAGCGATGATTCTCTAGTGGGAGTTGTGTAAGTGATCTTTTGACCTGAGATCGTCATGGTATCTTGTGTACATGAATTCATATTTTGGTTTACTTCCTAACTTGATTGCTTGATCCTTGTATGGGGTGTTCTAGATGTGGTGAAGTATGCATGGAGGTTGTGAGTGATCAATAAAAGATCAGTCACTCCTAATAAGGAGAGCGAACATCCTATGTGATCTCATAGGTCGATGATTCTGAAAGTCTTTGGCCAAAGTAGGATAATAATTAGAAAAGAGTTTCTAATGTATCATCAACTGAATCATCATCTTCTGATCGAGATACATAAAGATAAGTGATTAGATTTAACATATTTCTATTTCCACAGCTCATTTGGGATATTGTTTGACTGAAGAATTGAATTACACGGTAACTTACCACTGAAAGATATTTTGATAATTTTTTATCAAAATTTTAAATCTTTTGGATAGTCATGACACATTACTAAATATCAATTTTGACTTGTAGACTCATCAAAATTAAAAGAATTTAATTTAAAAATTAATTAGAAAGAGTCCTAGTTGATTGGGACTCTTCGAGTGACCTAATCTGATCGAATTAGGGTTACGTCAAAAATCTGGATCTACTGCTGGCTATATTTGGAATCCAATGGGTCACACACTTTGAGATTTGATCTTGATCTAATTTAATTAGAATTTAATATAAATTTTAAAGATTAATTTGATATGCTAGTATATTATATTAACCCAAGTTTCTAAATTGGTTTAGATTAAAGTATTTGAGCTAATCTAGATCAGTTGTCTTTGACTTAATGGGATTGGGTCAATTTTGATTGGATTTTTATTTAACTTAAAATAATTTTAAGTAGAGAAGGACTCCTCTATGCTCACTAAATACCACACCAAAATATTAATGCCGCCCACCTCTTTTTAGCATGTAAAGATGAAGTGTCCTTCTTCATGAAGGATCTTATCTTAACGCGTTGCCTTAAATACTCAACCAGATCTCTTATGATTTAATACCAAATTTATATAAAATTTTTATGAGACATAGAAAAGGAGGATTTCTTCTATGTGAAGGCTCTTCTATATTAAAAAATAATACACGATGAATTTATTCACCATGTGAGAAAGTGGAGCGCCAAAGGTTGGCGCCCTTTGGTCCTTCTCACATCTCTTGGTCCCTTATTTAAATGGGATGTCCCATATGGCCCAAGTGCTGGGTTTTTAGATGGAAACTAGAGATAAGTAGTGTATACATTAGATGAAAAATTTTAAAAAAAATTTGAAAAAAGATAAGAAAAAATTGAGAGGCAAAAGTTGTAAGAAGGATGGTGAGAGAATTAGCAAGTGTTGCTAGTGTACCATAGAATTTGATTTTTTCATGTGTTGGAGGCCAAAATCAAATCTTAAGTTGTGAGATATCAATAGAATATCTTCTTGGCATGATTTTAGTGGTAATATCAAAAGCAACTGGGTTTTAGTGTGATCGTTCCTCGAGTTCGAAGCTGGCAGTGTTATTAAGAAGATAAGACTGCGGCGGCACACCGGTTAGGAAGGACCTTGGCCAACTTTCGTGTGGATCATCATTGGAGGGCTTCTATTTTGGAGTCTCATGGAGATCACCAACATGTCACATTATCTTTTTGGTGAAAGTAAAAATTCTATCCCTTTTGCATGCTTGTTTTATTTTGATCGACATCAGCAAGGTGATTCTAGGGTTTGGATTTCGGCTCGATAATTTTAACCATTAAAGCTATTGACTTATTTGATTTTAAAAATTTTAAAAATTACTTTTCACTATGTGACCAGAATTCAACAGTTGTATCAGAGCCACCCTTGTTAGATTCGATCAAACAAGTGCAAAGTAGTAGTATAGAATTGTTCTTGTTCATATATTGCTAAGAATATTGTTTTGATTTTTAGTATCGATCTTTAAATTCAACAAAAAATATTTTGACTTTATAAGTGTTGGAGTTTTATGATTTCATGTATGTATGATTTTACAAAATAAGTACGTAGTGAAATTTAAAATTTTTTTGGATTAAATCTAATTTAATCTAAGCTTGCATAAGATCAAATCTTTAAACCATAAACAGGATCATCATATGTGAGATAAGATTCAGATACAAAAATCAAATAGAAAAAAATAAATATAAAATATATCTGAATATGGATCAATCTTCAATGTGAACTGATGATCATGGATATCTTCTGAAGGTTTTTTTTAGCCGCACAAGCATCCGACCTCTACTGGTGTCCACACGAGACTCTGATCTGATCAGAAGTCTTTTGATCTTACCGGAGTGCTAGCTCTCTTACAGAGATCGTATCTTGATGATTGAAATTTTTTTTCTTCTAAGACACTCTTAGAGAATGAGAAGATGCATGAGAATCTTGATATCTATGCTAGAGATTATGAGAAGAATCTTTTCTTCTCTTTTCTTCTTAAAATTCATGCACCAAATCTCTATAATAGAGATGTAAAAATTTTATCTAATTTTTGGAATAATAGAAGAGGAGACATCCATATCTAAATGTGGATAAGAGAGAGAGAAGAGGATGTCCTAACAATCAACTTTTGGTTGTTGCAAGAAAGAAGAGATAGGGAGTATAACAAACCTCATGCCATGCCCATTTGTAGGAACCAGATCTAGGGTTTCAGGGTTAGATCTTGAAACTTTTTCAAGATCATATAGTGGAAGACTAAAATAAATTAAAATTTATTTTTTAAAATCAGAGAATCTTTAGATCTAAGATCCTATTACATGATTATTACATAGCATTAAATCAGAAATTAAAATATATATATACAGCATGAACTACATGTTGATCATATCAACATGTTTCTATACCACATCTAATGTATGTATTAAATAATAGATCAGATCTATTACCTTGCAAGTTAGATGTTCTAACCTCACTGATCCGGGCTTGAGGATGATGTTGCAAGCCGCACACGCATCCGGCCTCTAGGAGTCATCCACATGAGCCCACGAATCTCGATTAGAAGTTTTGCTTCAGAAAATCAGTACAGTATGCTAGTACTGCGCTGATCCTTCTTTGATGGTTGATCAGGTGCCTCCTTCTTCTTGATTTGGACTCTTCCAAAGATGAAAAATAGGAGGAGGAGTTTCAAATCTGAGATACTCTCAGGAAACTCAAGATGGAGGGAGGAAAGATATGAAAACAAACAATCCTAGAAGAAGACCCTCTTCTTCTTCTCGTTTCTCTCTCTAGACACCCTATCTTGTGTCTATTATATCTCCATGATCCAAAGATTTTTCTCTCTAAATTTTGGATAGCCCAAAGGTCTCTCAAATCTCTATCTTTATCAAAAATTTCATAAAAAAACTCATTTTATATAGAGAGATATGATAGAGTCCTTGTCTAGGTCAAATACCTAGTCAAGGCTTATCCAAACATGGCAAGATAAGGGGTGCCCAACTCTTGAGCACCTCCTCCTTATTTTCATGCATGGATTATCAAAAAAGGATGTACAATATGTACTCTAAAATCCATAAAAATTCTAAAAAAAATTTGGATAAATTCGGTGTAAAATTGAAAGAGTTTTGGATTTCTAAAACTCTATCTCATAGAATTCGAAATCCAAACTTATTCCTCTTTGATTTGATCCAAACCACCATCCATGTAAAAAAGAAGAGAGAAAACCTTTTGTGAATGTGGGAGAGACCTGGGAGAGAGCTTTTGTTGCACAAAATAAGAGGAGATTGGCGTTGAATGAGAAAGAGGGCGTGGGGAAGGCTTATGTGGCGCAAGGTGGAATCCTAGTCTTACTAGGATTCTATCTTATGACTTGTTTTAATTTGGTTTCTCAAACCAAATCAAACCAAAATTAGATCAACCCAATTAAAATAGGTCTTAACCTAATTAAGAACCTAATTTAATCAGATTAAAATAGATTTAAATCTGATTTAATTTTTTAATCAAATTAGAAATTAGATTGACCCAAGTCCTAGTTGAACTAGGACTAGTTTTTCCTTGCACTTGGCTTATCCAATAAACCAATTGGACTTGATCCAATCAAGCCCAAACTAAATTTAATTAAATTATATTTAATTAGACTTAATCTCAGCCCATTGACTTAATCAAATTAAGCCAATTAGCAATCGAATTGCTAATCGATCCTCCTGCAACACTTGCACTGGGTTAAATGTCAATCGTATTGAACATTTAACCCTAGAATGATTCTTAATTGTTGATCAACCATCCGATCGGATCATGAACTCTAGTGTGTGTGACCTCATAGATCCAAACCTAAGTCGGTAGCACAGAAATAAATTTCTATACCAATCGAAGTGACTATCTAGCAATGGTACCCGACGATCGGATAGGTCGAATGTGTAGAACAACATCCTTAGAATCCATGCGGATATAGTTTTCATATAATTCATCCCCTTGACCAAAATGATTATCGGATATCTCAGAGTTCAACTGTCAACTCTGATCAGGTTATCCACATTGTATTTCAAAATATCAAATCCATCTGATGGATTACCCTGGCCAAGGTTTTGCTAAATTGAAATACAGCGACTCATTCTTCTCCAACTCTTGGAGTGGTCAATCCCATCTCGATCACACTCTGACTTTGCAAGTACTTGACTGTGCCCAGAAGTCTTCCATCTCTGAATTAAAAATTCAGTTAGTCCAGTACCAAAGCACAGTGAGTTGCTTGCAAGTCACTGAGGCGATCTCAGGTCTAAAGGACACTTATACCTATATCTCATCAGAGACATTCTCGACAGCAGAATACTCTGGAGTTGGTCACGTTCAATGATGATGTACCAGTACATCTCACCTGTATACCATACCAGTGTCTCCACACTCTTTGGTTAAGAGGATAACCAACCCATATGGCCTACAGTGACCTATGCTCGATAGAAGCTGTCGTCCTTATTAACACCCTATCATTTGGTTGTGAACCGTTTTAAGGACTAATCGATAAATCCTCTCTTTATCGAATCTAAATAGTCCTAAGGACTTCATCATAACAATGGAGTTCATTAGAAGATGAAAGCTTATGATAAAAATATCAAATATATTTTATTTATTAATAAATCAATTACAATACTTGGTTGCTCAACCGTCAACAGCTTGACGATTGACTTTTTGGGATACATTTTCAACAACTCCCACTTTTCCTAAAGCCACTCGGCACAGTATATAATACCCATCTTTGACTTGTGGTTGTCAAACTCCTTTATCGCCAGGGCTTTAGTGAAGGGGTCGGCCAGGTTCTCATTTCCGTTGATCTTCTGAAGATCGACGTCACCTCGATCCAGGATCTCTCAGACTAGGTGAAAGTGGCGTAAGATGTGCTTCGTCTGCTGATGTGCTTTGAGTTTCTTCGCCTGAGCTATGGCACCAGTGCTGTCGTAGTAGAGCAGGACCGGACCATCGAGGGAGGTTGCTACTCCGAGCTCGTTGATGAATTTTCTCAGCCACACAGCTTCCTTCGCGGCATCCGATGCTGCGATGTACTCCACTTCACTAACAGAGTCCGCCACAGTATGCTGCTTGGAACTCTTCCAATAGATGGCTCCACCATTCAGAGTAAAGATATAACCCGACATGCTCCTACTGTCATCATGGTCAGATTGAAAGCTAGAGTCTGTGAACCCCACAAGTTTCAGATCTGACTCGCCATAAACCAACCATTGGTCCTTAGTATTTCTCAAATACTTAAGGATGGCTTTAACCACTTTTCAGTGATTTTCTCCAGGATCAGATTGGTATCTACTCACTACTAGTGAGTATGCCACATCTGGTCTTGTACATGTCATGCGTACATGATAGATCCCATGGCTGAAGCATATGGGACTCTACTCATACGCTCTCTCTCTTCAGGAGTTGTCGGACAATCCTTCTTAGAGAGAGAAATTTCATGGCCTATCAGTAGATAGCCCTTCTTGAAATTCTCCATGCTGAATCTCTTCAGCACAGTGTCTATGTACATGGACTGGGATAATCCAAGCATCTTTTTAGATCTATCCCTATAGATCTTCATCCCTAGGATGTTGGATACTTCACCCAAGTCCTTCATGGAGAACTATGATGACAACCAAACTTTTATTCCCTGTAGTGCGGGGATGTCATTTCCGATTAAGAGAATGTCATCCATGTATAAGACAAGAAATACCACAACTAGATCATTTGCCCATTTATAGATGCAGGGCTCTTCTCCATTCTTAATAAAGCCAAATATTTTGATCACCTTATCAAAATGCATGTTCCAACTCCGAGAAGCTTGCTTCAATCCGTAAATGAATCTCTGAAGCTTGCACACCTTGGACTCATCTGTGGATGTAAACCCCTCAGGTTGTATCATATACACCTTTTCGGTCAGTTCTCCATTCAGAAAAACTGTCTTTACATCCATCTGCCAGATCTCATAATCCAGATGGGCAACTATTGCAAGCATTATTCGAATGGATTTGAGCATTGCCACAGGAGAAAACATCTCGTCATAGTCAATACCATAACATTGACGATACCCCTTGACGACCAGACGGGCTTTATAGATCTCCACCTTTCTATCTGTGCCCCTCTTCCTTTTGAAGACCCATTTACACCCAATGGGTTTAACCCCTTCAGGTGGGTCAACCAATGTCCATACATCGTTAACCTTCATGGACTCCATTTCGGATTTCATGGCTTCAAGCTATTTCTCGAAATCAGATCTCTGCATTGCATCCATATAGGTGATCGAATCCTCATTATTCTCATCAAGTTCGATGAGATCACCGTTTCGAACCAAGAAACCGTAGTATCTGTCCGACCGACGCGGTACTCTATCGGATCGCCTTAATGGTACAGGTACATTGAGCTCCGGATCTAATCTAATCATATCCGACTCAGGTTCAGCTATTGGTGTCGGTCCTTCTACCTGTTGAACTTCATCAAGTTCAACCTTAGAGACAACGGTTCCTTCATCAAGAAACTCTTTTTCTAAAAAAAATTGCCTTAAGGCTGACGAACACCTTTTGTTCATCAGCATGGTAGAAAAAATATCCTTTTGTCTCTTTGGGGTACCCTATGAATGAGCATTTGTCAGACCTAGGTCCAAGTTTGTCTGTGACTAATCGTTTGACATAGGCCGGGCACCCCCAGACCCTAAGGTGTGAAAGTGCTGGCTTACGTCCTGTCCATATCTCATATGGAGTCTTAATTACAGACTTACTTGGAATCCTATTTAACAGATAACAGACCGATTCGAGTGTATATCCCCAGAAGGATATCGGCAAGCTAGCAAAACCCATCATGGATCGAACCATGTCTAATAGAGTCCGATTCCTCCTTTCAGACACACCATTATGCTGTGGTGTTCCTGGAGGAGTCCATTGGGAGAGAATATCATTCTCTCCTAGATATATGAGAAACTCACTAGAAAGGTATTCTCCTCCTCGATCAGATCGAAGAGTTTTAATACTCTTCCCAGTTTATTTTTTTACTTCACTTCAGAATCATTTGAACATTTCAAATGAATCCGACTTATGTTTCATCAGATAGATATATCCATATCGGGATAGGTCATCCGTGAAAGTTATGAAGTAGAAATATCCACCTCTAGCATTGGTGCTCATGGGCCTACATACATCAGTATGTACTAGGCCCAAGAGCTCAGTAGCTCTCTCACCTTTTTCAGTAAAAGGTGACTTGATCATTTTACCAAGAAGATAGGACTCACAGGTTGGAAGTGATTCATAATCACTGACTTCAAAGATTCCCTCTTGAGTCAACCTGTTTATTCTGTTCTTGTTTATATGACCTAGCCTCCAATGCCATAAGTAGATATCTGACACACTATCTAATCTAGGATGCTTGCCAGTAAAATAGACTCTTATCAGACTTGATCTTTTTTGTTTGGCTCTACACTGATGTCCCAGCCTGAACTTGCACCTTCTTCACTTTCTTCTTCTTGTTCTTCTTTCCTTTCTGAAAGGGTCGAGAACCAGAAGACGAACCTCCCACTAAGTTCACCGACTCCTTGAGGAGTTGGTGATCCTTCTCAAAGTTCTGAAGCAACCCCAGTAACCCGTGGTAGTTTACTTCAGGCTTTGTCATTCTATAATGAGTGAGGAATGGGAGATAAGACTTGGACAGTGAGTTCAGTATTGCATCTTTTCCAAGCTGCTCATGCAAGGAAAAGCCGAGCTTGCTCAATCATTCCATCAGCTCGATCATGTACAATACATGATCAGTGATAGAGGCACCATCCCGCATTTTGGTGTTGAAGATGGCACAACTAGTCTTGTGCCTCTCTACGTCATCGGGTGTGTCAAAGGCATCCTCCAACACTTGAAGCATATCTTTTGGCTGAGTCATCTCGAATCTATGACTGAACTCATCGCTCATGGTAGCCAGCATGATACAGCGCACCGTGGTCCGATCACTGAGCCACTTCTGGTAAGTGTCTCTGACTGTTCCACGTGTATTGACAGCTGGCTCTTCAGGTGCAGGATCCATTATCACATATAGGATCCGTTCATGCTTCAGGACTATCTTCAACTTTCGGTACCAGCTATCGAAGTTGGGTCCCACCAACTTATCATTGTCCAATAATGATCGGAGCGATAGGGAAGTGGCCATATTTGCACAAAGGAGAACCATAACCTAATTAGTAATTGATTCATTAAACCTAAAGATTTGGACTTTAATCAAAAGGTTTCTCCCACTATTTTATTCGAATTGGTAGCCTCTACCTCCAATTCGAAGAATTACCCTAATTCCTTAGTGGGTACTAGTATCCACTTAGACTGCACACAAGCCCAACTTTGGTTGGCCAACCCATGTACATCTAAGGGTAGGTTCATAACCAATTGTTTCTATAAACAATTTTTAGTAATTTTAATTTTACTCCAGAAACCTAATCAGTAGGCTTTGGCCTCCACTGTAAGGATCCGGTTAGGTCCAACCATTAATATGATCATACTTGGTGTATCTAACCAACGAATGATTAAGCCCAACTTTGGTTGGCTCACCTAACCACCATTAGAGAGACACTTCCAAGTTGTCATATGATGAGTGATAATTCTATTAGTCAACAAGCACCAGGCCTTTGGATCTGCAATGATTATTGAGTTAATGGACTCATTATCAAACACCTTAATGGGAGGCTATGACTCAGTTATCTCCATAACTTTATCATTTTAAGGATCTAATAATTTTAGAAAATTTAAATAATTTAGAGGATGAGGTCAGATGAACCAGCTTATCATGATCCTCCCACTGGCTTCACCAAGTCAGCTTAAAGGAGACCATTAAAAGGATTGGTCTAGGAGCACCTAAATCAATCACACTGATTTACCTAGCTGACATGGGTCAGCTCGAATAGTCAAGTGATCCGATCAAAACATAATTTCACCAAGAGGCCAGGTAAGTTCGATCAGTGGGAGGGTCTGCCAAAGCTTGCCTTAGACACCATCAGAAATGGCCAGGTAAGCGGGCTCCCAATTAAAAACCACCAGTCTGGTTTACCTTAGACACCAACTGGTTTAATTAGTTTCGATTAGATCAACCTAACAGTTCGTGCTAGATTGCTTACCCAAGAATCAAGTCCATTTGGTTCTCGTTAAAGACATGGACTTGACCAACTACAACTATTGTAATTGATTTAGAGAATCCTTGACCTAATCTAAGACAACAATTGATTAGATTTAGTCAATTTTCTAATTAAGTCCATCTTTAATCTAACCATAGGTCTAACCCAATTAATGGACCTAATTCCCACTAACCCATTAACCCAATGTGTTATGGTTTGTGTCTTAGGTTCTTCAATTCACAATCCTAGAACCTAATCAAACAACTTCTTAATTCTTAATTAAGTTTTGGGCTGAGGATTGGGTTCGGCTTTTCAAAAAATAATTTTCATATTTGTAAAATAATTTTACAATATGATTCTATCAATCATATTATATGTTTGATTCATAATCAAGATACAAGTGAAATAAACATGAAACTACTTTAGATCTAATCTAAACAGGTTCATGTAATTGAAACAATTTCAACTTTAAACAATTTTTTTGCACAAAAATTATTAACAAAGAGATTTTATTTCAGATTTAAATATCTTTTAAATCTAATAAATCATAAATTTAATCTAGATTATATCTAATAAATTTATGATTAAAGATAGATCTACACAAACTAGGACAATCTTTGCACTGTAAGGGGTAAACCTTACAACAGGACAACCTTGCAGTTCGTGATTGATCTAAAATTTTAATTTTAGATTTAATAATCAGATTATAAATTTGATTTAATTTAAAAAATAATCTAAGTATGTATAAATAATCATGTAATAAAGAACCTAGGCTCTGATACCAATTGAAGGAACCAGATCTAGGGTTTCAGGGTTAGATCTTGAAACTTTTTCAAGATCATATAGCGGAAGACTAAAATAAATAAAAATTTATTTTTTAAAACTATAGAATTTTTAGATCAAAAATTCTATTACATGATTATTATATAGCATTAAATCAGAAATTAAAATATATATATACAGCATGAACTACATGTTGATCATATCAACATGTTTCTATACTACATCTAATGTATGTATTAAACAATAGATCAAATCTATTACCTTACAAGTTAGACGTTCTAACCTCGTTGATCCGGACATGAGGATGATGTTGCAAGCTGCACATGCATCCGGCCTCCAGGAGTCATCCACACGAGCCCACGAATCTCGATCAGAAGTCCTGCTTCAGGAAATCAGCACAGTATGCTAGTACTGCGCTGATCCTTCTTTGATGGTTGATCAGGTGCCTCCTTTTTCTTGATTTAGACTCTTTCAAAGATAAAAAGTAGGAGGATGAGTTTCAGATCTGAGATGCTCTCAGGAAACTCAAGATGGAGGGAGGAAAGATATGAAAACAAACAACCCTAGAAGAAGACCCTCTTCTTCTTCTCGTTTCTCTCTCTAGACACCCTATCTTGTGTCTATTATATCTCTACGACCCAAAGGTATTTTTCTTTGATTTTTGGATGGACCAAAGGCCTCTCAAATATCTATCTTCATCAAAAATTTTATGAAGAAACTCATTTTATACAGAGAGATATGATAGAGTCCTTATCTAGGTCAAATACCTAGTCAAGGCTTATCCAAACATGGCAAGATAAGGGGTGCCCAACTCTTGAGCACCTCCTCCTTATTTTTATATATGGATTATCTGAAAAGGATGAACAATATGTACCCTAAAATTCATAAAAATTTTAAAAAAAATTTGGATAAATTTGGTGCAAAATTGAAAGAGTTTTGGATTTCTAAAACTCTATCTCATAGAATTCGAAATCCAAACTTATTCCTCTTTGATTTGATCCAAACCACCTTCCATGTAAGAAAGAAGAGAGAAAACCTTTTGTGAACGTGGGAGAGACCTGGGAGAGGGCTTTTGTCACACAAAATAAGAGGAGATTGGCATTGAATGAGAGAGAGGGCGTGGGGAAGGCTTATATGGCGCAAGGTGGAATCCTAGTCTTACTAGGATTCTATCTTATGACTTGTTTTAATTTGGTTTCTCAAACCAAATCAAACCAAAATTAGATCAACCCAATTAAAATAGGTCTTAACTCAATTAAGAATCTAATTTAATCAAATTAAATTAGATTTAAATCTGATTTAATTTTCTAATCAAATTAGAAATTAGATTGACCCAAGTCCTAGTTGAACTAGGACTAGTTTTTCCTTGCACTTGGCTTATCCAATAAACCAATTGAACTTGATCCAATCAAGCTCAAACTAAATCTAATTAAATTATATTTAATTAAACTTAATCTCAGCCCATTGACTTAATCAAATTAAGCCAATTAGCAATCAAATTGCTAATCGATCCTCCTGCAACACTTGCACTGGGTTAAATGTCAATCGTATTGATCATTTAACCCTAGAACGATTCTTAATCATTGATCAACCATCCGATAGGATCATGAACTCTAATATGTGTGACCTCATAGGTCCGAACCTAAGTTGGTAGCATAGAAATAAATTTTTGTACCAATCGAAGTGACCATCTAGCAATGGTACCCGACGACCGGATAGGTCGAATGTGTAGAACAACATCCTTAGAACCCATGTGGATATAGTTTTTATATAATTCATCCCCTTGATCAAAATGATCATAGGACACCCCAGAGTTCAACTGTCAACTCCGATCAGGTTGTCCACATTATATTTCAAAATATCAAATCCATCTGATGGATTATCCTGGCCAAGATTTTGCTAAATTGAAATACAGCGACTCATTCTTCTCCAACTCTTGGAGTGGTCAATCCCATCTCGATCACACTCTGACTTCACAAGTACTTGACTGTGCCCAGAAGCCTTCCGTTCCTGAATAAGAAATTTAGTTAGTCCACTACCAAAGCACAGTGAGTTGCTTGCAAGTCATTGAGGCGATCTCAAGTTTAAAGGACACTTATACCTATATCCCATCAGAGACATTCTCGATAGCAGAATACTCTGGAGTTGATCACGTTCAATGATGATATACCAGTACATCTCACCTGTATGCCATACCAGTATCTCCACACTCTTTGGTTAAGAGGACAACCAACCCATATGGCCTACAGCAACCTATGCTCGATAGAAGCTGTCGTCCTTATTAACAGCCTATCATTTGGTCGTGAACTGTTTTAAGGACTAATCGATAAATCCTCTCTTTATCAAATCTAAATAGTCCTAAGGACTTCATCATAGCAATGGAGTTCATTAGAAGATGAAAGCTTATGATAAAAATATCAAATATATTTTATTTATTAACAAATCAATTATAATACTTGGTTGTTCAACCGTCAACAGCTTGACGATTGGCTTTTTGGGACACATTTTCCAACACCATCTTCACACCATCCCAATTTTCTTTTTCTCCCTTGTTTTCCATGCATAAAAGCTCTCCTTTTGGGTGTCCCAACCTGATCTCAATCACACCCTTCAACGTCCCACAAGTCCCATGTATTTATAGGCTAAAGGGAGTTAGACTTTGGATAGGATTCAAGAGTCCATGTAGCCTTGGACTCTTCTTAATTTTGCTGCCCAACTCTAAATATATTTCGCCCAAGTTTACATGATAATTCAAGAGAGAAAATCCTTCTTTCTTACACATTAAAAGGGAGGAAAAAATGGCACCCAATATGATTCAATGTGGGACACAAAAACAAGGTGGCGTGGGACTCCTTGTTGCATGGATAAAGGAAGTGTTTTATTCCCATGGGACTCTACATTTAAATGGCTGTTTTAAATCTAATAAAATATCAATTAATCTTAATCATGTTAGGACCAGATTAGACTCAAAAAGATAAAAAACTAAATTTGATTTGGAGCTCAATTTATTTAGATTAGATGTCTCCTAATTGGAAGAGGAATCCTAGTCCTATTGGACTCTTTCTTGGTGCTTGAGTCAAACTCATTTTTTTTTAATCCTAATTCAATTAGGATTTGGTGCACCTATAGAAATAAAAATTTTTAGTCCAATTAGAAATACATATATTTTAGTCTAATTAGGAATTGAATCAAATCCAAATCCTAATTCAACTGGAGCTAATCATCCGATCCTTTTGGGGTTATCCCATAACCCTATAGGGTTTGATCAAATCAAACTCATAATGAGTCAAATTAAATCTAATCAAATTAAACTTAATACAAGCCCTATTGCTTAATTAAATTGAACCAATTAGCAATCTTATTGCTAATTAATCCTCCTATAACTTACTAATTCTTTAGTAAGTTACATAATGCAATATTTATATTAGATCAATTATCAATCAAATTGATAATCAAATCCTATTACGATTCATAATCATAATTTAACCATCTAATCAGTCAAAAATCTCTTTTGTGTGTGTCTCTATAGGTTTTATTCTGTCTGCTAGTGAGATATATTGTGATCCCTATCATAATATCATTGAAATACTTTTCAATGGGGTGAAATAATTCCAACTCAGCCCATCAAGGATCATTGATCATCAAGATGATCCTCATGAGTCTTACAATCTACTAGTGACATCTAGTAGTATATAGTGACAACCTAACAGAATAAAAGATGTACCTCTAGGTGCAATTAGCACATGATATAGTTCTTCTATCGTGAATTTCGATCAGATGGCAGGTCATGGATAAATCGTTAAACCTCAACATCGGTCATATGATATATTCAATCAGCTTGAGTCCATATGTGACACTATAAAAATTTTTTTCCATCAATCACACTGCTATGGCTATAGACTTAAGAACTCAGCCTTTTAAATCTCATAAGACTACTTCCTTCTGTTAGGATCGATAGATCCCATCTCGATGCATATCCCACTCCTACAGTGGACCAACTGTCGCCAACATCCACTACAAGGACTCCTTGAGACCCATGTTGATATGTCAGTCAAACTCCAGCAGTCTCACTGCGAGCAGTAGTGCTATCTCAGATCAAAAGATCAGTCATACAACTGCAGCATCAAGAAAGTCACTAACATGTGAGCAGACATCTATGTGACTTCTCATGTTGGTCATGCTCAGTGCTAGTTATTCTTTAACAATCACCTGCACTCTCGCTCTAGTATCTCTACACTGCAGACTCGAGATCCATCTATTCGAAGAAAACGATTCGTGTACTGGTCTATCCGGATCAATCATCATTTTCATGATGATCCTATAACCAGAAGTAATTTAGGAATCAACCATCAATGACACATGCCTCAAATTCTCAACTCTTTAAGAATATGTGTCATTATCTTATTAATCTCTTGGATGATTCATGGACACATAAATATGAATGATAATATAAGTGCCCAATAAGTACAAAATCATATCCTAGAGATATGAAATGTGTCAGTCAAGATTGACTTCTAGGACATGATCCAATAATAAGAACCATGAACTTAAATTTTAATTATTAAATTTATGATATTTTAAAATTTATATTATCATGGTAGCTTGATGCTTAAATCATTTTATGGTTAAGGATGTTATGCATGCATAATATGATTAGGGTTTGCTTGATTACTTGAATATGCTTGACATATGTTATGTTTTTTATAGCACCCTTATATGATTTTTGGTATGATTATATGATTGCTATTATGACTTGTAGATGCATGTAGAATTACATAATATATTTAGCACATTTTATGTAGTTGTAGTTAGAATGTGTTGAGACCAGTTCAAAGATCCTCTTAAAAATTATATTAAGTTGAAATATCGGGATTCACTTTCAATTCAAATGTCAAATTCATTTGATCAATTAGTGTCAAAGAAAGTATGAAAGATGGTCTTTTAATTAGGTCCATATGCTAGTTTGGCCAACTTTATTGGTGTCTAAGAAAAGCTATGGGGTACCTCCCACCTACTGACCTGACCAATTTGGTCTTATTGAATTTCAAATTTAGTTTGATTAGTGATGTAGACATTACAAGGGCCTTCCTTCAAACTTAGTTAATAGATAGAGTATGTCAAGATCTTAGTGAGCTTGTTGTGCTATCCACAAGACTTGCTATAGAAATTGATATGATGTTGACCAAGTGTATATTGATGTTTATGGTATATTTGAATAGTGTTGCTTTGTTGTGCTATCCACAAGGGTAGCATTGTTTTAAGTATGATCATATGGGATTGAAGGGTTAATTTAACTAGAACACTATAGTTTGTTGTGCTATCCACAAGACTATATATGATTTAGAGGTAAGAGAGAAAAATATTAAGAATTGTATAAGTACAATTGGTAAAGAGTTATCTACTCTTGAACTCATAAATACTTGTTGTGCTATCCACAAGATGTTTATGAAGAATAGAGATCTCAACCTCACTAAGAAATATTAGTATGTTTCTCGATTTTCATACTTGAGGGCTATGAAGTTCGATAAAATAGTGAAAAAAATAATTAGACAAAAGTCCTAATCTAGTTGTGCATGTCATCATGAGTTGTCCGCTTATATTATATTTTTGTTATTGTAGATTAACTACACATATGGCATCCTTACTATCACTTAGGGGCATACTAGATGCAAATAAATTGATCGGGTCTAACTACATCGACTGGTTAAGAAACTTGAGAATAGTTCTCACTTAGGAGAAAGTCTCCTACATTCTGGATATACCTGTATCCTATACGATCAGAGAAGATGCTTTCAAGGAGGAAAAAGCCATATACAATATATGAAAAGAGGACAGTGTGACTGTCAAATGCATCATGCTCATCTCGATGAGTAATGAGCTTCAGAGGCAGTATGAGGACATGGTTGTTCCCTCTATAATCTTGAGGAGTTATATTGGAAACAAAGTAAAACTACTGAATATGAGATATCTAAGCAGTTGTTTCATGCCCGCATGACTGAAGGCACCTCTGTGCAAATGCATGTTCTTAGGATAATTGATTTGATCACTCATCTGGGACAACTGAGTTTTACCATGGATGGTGAACTTAGCCAGGATTTGATCCTGCAGTCTCTCCTTGATTTCTCTCAGCTTGTTATAAATTACCAGATGAACAAACTGAGCACTAGCTTGCCTGAGTTGTTGAACATGTTAAAAATAGCAGAGAGCCATTTCAAGGGTAAAAAGGCTCCGGTACTTCTTGTCAATAAGATCAATAAAAAGAAAGGCAAGAAGGATTTCAAGAAAAAGTTGAACCCTAAGGTTGGCATCTCCAAGAAAAAGGTGAAGAAGATCTTGGCCAAAGGTACTTGCTATCAATGTGGCAAGGAGGGCCACTGGAAGAGAAATTGCAAGAAATACCTAGTAACCGTGAAAACGGCAAATATTGCTAAAGATTTATATATGATACAAACTAACTTATCATTAAGTATTTTATTTTCAAATTCTTAGGTATTGGATACCGTCTGTGGATTACACCTTTGCAAATCATTATAGGATCTACAGGAAATAAAAAGTCTGAATAAAGATGACTTCGAGCTATTCGACGCTAGTGGAGAGTCCATTCAAATCGAAGCCATAGAAATCAGAATTTTGAAGTTGTCTATGGGCAAAGTTTTAGAACTAAAGACTTATTATTATGTCTTTAATGTCGTTAGAAATATTATTTCTATACCATTGATATTAGAACAAGATTTTGAAATAAAAGTAAAGAATAATAGTTGTTCTATATATTTTTTTAACGAATATTATGAAAATACTTATATTGATAATGATCTTTTATTTCTTTCACTTAATGATAATATACTTCATATTGATAATATGAAGAAAAAAAAGAGAGAGGATGTAAATGTCACATACCTCTGGCACTGCCGATTTGATCATATAAATGAGTCGAGAATTAACAAGTTATACAAAGATAAATTTTTTGATCCTTATGATTTTAAATCATATGGAACTTGTGAATCTTATCTCATAAGAAAAATGATCAAGACTCCATTTACTAGACATGGAGAAAGGACAAGTGACATATTGGACCTTGTACATATTGATGTTTGTGGTCCAATATTGACTCAAGCTAGAAGTGGATACTCTTACTTCATCATAGTTATTGATGATAGGTCTAGGTTTGGATATATGTATTTAATGAAATACAAATCCGATTACTTTGACAAATTTAAAAAGTATCAAAGAATGGTTGAGAAACAAACTGGTAAAAGTATTAAAGCTCTTCAATCTGATCAAAGAGGAGAATACTTGTCTAATGAGTTTCTTGATTATTTAAAATAAAATGAAATACTCTCTCAATGGATACCTTCTTATACTCCATAATTAAATGAAATTATAAAAAAGAAGAATCGTACCTTATTAGATATGGTGGGGTCCATGATGTGTTTCACGGATCTTTCGATATCCTTCTGGGGATATAATCTCGAGGCTACAATGTATGTCTTAAATAAAGTGCCTTCTAAATCTATTTCTAGCACTCCATATGAGATATGGAAAGAAAAAAGATCGAGTCTTAAGCATCTTAAGATTTGAAATTATCCAGTTTTTGTGAAAAATATTGATGGACATAAACTGGATGTTAGATAAAAAAAATACAGGTTTGTGGGTTATCCTAAAGAGAGTATTGGATACTACTTCTACCATCCCACTCAATAAAAGATATTTGTTGGTAGGCATGCCATTTTCTTAGAGAAAGAATTTATCCAAAAAGGAGGCAGTGGGAGGTCTGTTGAACTTATGAAAGTTCAAAACCTATAACCCATTCAGGATACACAAATTGATTCTCAACCAGATGTGCCCATTGTTGAGGCACAGCCACTACACACACCTCCTCTCTGAAGGTCAAGTAGAGTACATAATGTACCACTCAGGTATGGATTTATCATTGAGAATGACAACATATCCCACATCATTGAAAATGATGATCCCACGATCTATTCGAAAGCTGTCATGAGTAGTGACTTTGATAAATGGCTCAATGTCATGAAATCCAAAATGAACTCCATATATACTAACCAAGTTTGGACTTTGGTTGATACACCTGAGGGTATGACCTCAATAGGTTGTAAATGAGTCTTCAAAAAAAAGATTGGAGCAGATGGCCAGGTAGAAATATATAAGGCCAGATTGTAGCAAAAGGTTTTAGACAAAAATAAGATGTTGATTATGAAGAAATCTTTTTGTCGGTAGCCATACTCAAGTCTATTCAGATAATGTTTGCTATTGCAGCATACCATGACTATGAGATCTGACAAATGGATATCTAGACTACTTTCTTCAATAGAAATCTTGAGGAAGAAGTTTATATGACTCAGCCAGAGAGATTTATCTCTAGTGGGAGAGCAAATCAGGTATGTAAGCTGAATAGATCCATTTATGGATTAAAACAAGCATCGAGGAGCTAGAACATCTATTTTGATGAGATAGTCAAATTGTTTGGCTTTATCAAAAATGTGGATGAACCTTATGTGTACAAAAAAACTAGTAGAAATACTGTTGTCTTCTTGTTGCTTATTGGGAATGATGTCCCGATGTTGCAATCGATCAAGATATGGCTATCATAAAAGTTTTCCATGAAAGATTTAGGTAAAGTGTCCTATATACTTGGTATTTAGATCTATAGAGATAGATCAAAAGGGATGCTAGGCTTGTCTCAGTCTAGGTAAATTGATCTTGTATTGAAGAGGTTCAACATAGAGGAAAGTAAAAGAGATTACTTGCCCATAGGTCATGGCATACATCTCTCTAAGAAGATATCTTCTAAGATATCGGAAGAGAGAAATAGAATGAGTTCTATTCCTTATGCTTTAGCTGTAGGATCAATTATGTATGCTATATTATGTACTAGGCCTGATTTGGCTTATGCCTTAGGTATTGTAAGTAGATTTCAGGCTGATCCCGGGAAGGATCATTGAAAAGCTGTGAAAAATATACTCAAGTACTTGAAAAGGACTAGAGATATTTTTCTAATATATGATGGATTTGATTTAAAATTGAAAGGTTATACTGATTCTAATTTTTAATTTGATCTGGATGATAGCAAATCTATATCTGGGTATGTGTTCACTCTGTATAGTGGTGCAGTAAGTTGAAAAAATTTCAAACAGCAAACTGTTGCTGACTCGATCACTGAGGCTGAGTATATTATTGCTAGTGAGGCTGCTAAGGAGGCTATCTGGATGAAGAAATTCATCTCAGAATTGGGTGTGGTTCTAAGGATTGAACAACTAATGTCCTTTTATTGTGATAATACTGGGGTAGTTGCTCAAGCCAAAGAACCAAAGTCTCATCATAAATCCAAAGACATCCTAAGATGGTTCCACCTCGTTTGAGAGATAGTCGAAAGATGCGATGTGATCATAGAGCGAGTTGACATCAAGAACAATATAGCGGATCCATTTACTAAGGCCTTGTCAATGCAGCAATTTGACCGCCACTTGATAGCATGGGCATCAAGTATAGGGGAGATTGGCTTTAGTGCAAGTAAGAGATTGAAAGAATAATGTCCTATAAGCCAATCGCATACGGGATGCGATAGGATATTTTCTATAACATCTTTTAGTCTCATATAATTGACATTAATATTTTTAATAAAATAGATATTTTTGATTCATTATATATTACATCTTTTTGTTCTTAAGATTATAATGAACCCCATAGATCCAGATAATGATTTTAGGGCTGTGATGAGATCATGCCAGTGAGATCTAAGTCTTTGATAGTCATGATCTTAAATATTCTCAGTCATTGGTTCACTGAATCAGGAATCAATGGTACTGGTAAGACTGGCATATCCTATGTATGCTCAAAAATAAGGGTAGTTGATTTCACAATCACTTATGTGGTGACTCTAATATAAGGATATGGGTGCTCATTAGAGAATGAGTTCACTGAATAGATCTGTGAGAGAATATCAGATGGAGTCTTATTTATATATCAGCTGATGATTCTCTAGTGGGAGTTGTGTAAGTGATCTTTTGACTTGAGATCGCCATGGTACCTTGTGTATATGAATTCATATTTTGGTTCACTTCCTAACTTGATTTCTTGATCCTTGTATGGGATGTTCTGGATGTGGTGAAGTGTGCATAGAGATTGTGAGTGATTAATAAGGGATCAGTCATTCCTAATAAGGAGAGCAAACATCTTATGTGATCTCATAGGTCGATGATTCTGAAAGTTTTTGGCCAAAGCAGGATGATAATTAGAAAAGAGTTTCTAATGTATCATCAACTGAATCATCACCTTCTGATCGAAATACATAAAGATAAGTGATTGGATTTGATAAAATTTCATACCCACAGCTCATCTGGGATGTTGTTTGACTGAAGGATTAAATTATGTGGTAACTTACCATTAAAGGATATTTTGATAATTTTTTATCAAAATTCTAAATTTTTTGGATAGTCATGACACATTGCTAGATGTCAATCTTGACTTATGAACTTATCAAAATTAAAAGAGTTTAATTCAAGAATCAATTAGGAAGAGTCCTAATTTATTGGGACTTTTTGGGTGATCTAATCTGATTGGATTAGGATTACGTCGAAAGTCTGGGTCCACTACTGGCTAGATTTGAAACCCAATAGGTCACACACTTTAGAATTTAATCTTAATTTAATTTAATTAAGATTTAATATAAATTTTAAGGGTTAATTTGATATGCTAGCATATTTTATTAACCCAAGTTCCTAAATTAGTTTAGATCAAAGTGTTTGAGCTAACCTAGACTAGTTGTCTTTGACTTAATGAGATTGGGTCAATTTTGATTGAATTCTTATCCAACTTGAAATAGTTTCAAGTGGAGAAGAACTCCTCTGTGCCCACCAGATGCCACACCAAAATATTAATGTCACCCACCTCTTTTTAGCATGTAAAGATGAAGAGTCCTTCTTCATGAAGGATCTTATCTTAACACGTTGCCTTAAATACTCAACCAGATCTCTTATGATTTAATGCCAAATTTATATGAGATTTTTATGAGCATGGAAGAGGAGGAGTCCTTTTGTATGAAGGCTCACTTGTGCCAAAAAATAATATATGATGAATTTATTCACCATGTGAGAAAGTGGAGTGCCAAAGGTTGGTGTCCCTTGGTTCTTCTCACATCTCTTGGTCCCTTATTTAAATGGGATGTCCCATATGGCCCAAGTGCTAGGTTTTGGATGAAAATTAGAGATAAGTGGTGTATAAATCAGAAAAAAAAAATTTTGAAAAAAATTTGAGAAAAAGGCAAGAAAAAATTGAGAGACAAAAGTTATAAGAAGGGTGGTGAGAGAATTAGCAAGTGTTGCTATTATGCCCTAGGATTTGATTTTTCCATATGATGGAGCTCAAAATCAAATCTTAAGTTGTGAGACATCTATAGAGTGTCTTCTTGGTGTGATTTTGGTGGTAAGATCAAAAACAACTGGGCTTTGGTGTGATCATTCCTTGAGTTCGAAGCCAGCAGTGTTTTTAAGAAGATAAGGCTGCGGCGGCGCACCGATTAGGAAGGATCTTGACCAACTTTCATGTGAATCATCATTGGAGGGATTCTATTTTGAAGTCTCATGGAGATCACCAATGTACCATATTATCTTTTTGATAAAAGTAAAAATTTTATCCCTTTTGCATGCTTGTGTTGTTTTAATCGACATCGGTAAGGTAATTCTAGGGTTTGGATTACGGTTTGATAGTTTTAACTATTAAAGCTATTGATTTATTTGATTTTAAAAATTTTAAAAATTACTTTCCACTGCATGGCCAGAACCCAATATTATTGATATCTAGTTAGATGATAGAAGGAATTAAATTTGTAATTATATAAATTTTACTTATTGTTATGAAAATAGACTATTATTATTTATAGATATTGAGATATTGTAATAAATTATTTTTGACCTTGCATATTCTTTAGGACACTCTAAGGAGTGTACGGCCATCACGTATCTGACTCGAGTGTTGGATTCGAAGTATGACAACAATCATCCAAATGATTGGCTTTAGGATATATTTTTCAATAACTTCCACTTGAACTAAAGCCAATCGGGACAGTATCTTATACCTATCTTCCACTTATGATTATTGAACTCTTTGATTTTGAGAGCTTTAATGAAGGGATCGACTATATTCTCCTTTTTATCGATCTTCTAAAGCTCAACGTCATCTCGATCCATAATCTTACATACAAGATGATAGTGGCACAGAATGTGCTTGGTATGTTGGTATTACTTTGATTCTTTCGTTTGAGCTATAGCTCCAGTACTGTCATAACACAGCAAAACAGAACCGTCAATAGAGGATGTAACTCCAAGCTTGGTAATGAATTTTCACAACCACACTACCTCCTTTACAACATCAGATGCAGCAATATATTCTACTTCGCATATAGAGTCGGCCATAGTATATTGCTTGAAATTTTTTCAATAAATTGCTCCTCCATTTAAGGTAAATACATAGCCCAATATGCTTCTGCTGTCATCATGGTCTGACTGAAAACTAGAATTAGTATATTCCATAAGTTTCAAATCAGTATCTCCGTAGATAAGCCATTGGCCCTTAGTATTTTTTAAATACTTAAGAATTATCTTCACAATCTTCCAATGATTTTCATCTAGAGTAGACTGATATCTACTCACTAACCTAGTGAATAGGCCACATCCGATCTCGTACACATCATAGCAAACATGATAGATCCCACTGCCGAAGTATATGGGATTCTACTCATAAGCTCTCTATCCTGAGGGGTTGTCGGATAATCTTTCTTGGAAAGAATAATTCTATGACCTATCAGAAGATAGCCTTTCTTGAAATTTTTCATGTTGAACCGTTTCAACAAGTATCGATGTACGTAGATTGAGACAATCCAAGCAACCTTCTAGATCTATCTCTATAGATCTTCATCCCTAGGATGTAGGATGCTTCTCTTAAATCTTTCATGGAGAACTATGATGAGAGCCACAGCTTTACACTTTACAAAATTGGGATGTCATTTCTTATTAATAGTATGTGTTGCTCCTAGATTGATTTTGATGATCACAAAGCAGATTGAAGGGATACAAATAATTTTAAAATAAAAAAAGTCCTTATGCTCTTCAAGGGTAAAATCATAATTTTACTAAAATCCTGATTTGATAGTATCTTTTGATAGAACAAAAGATTTTCAAACTATTGGTAAAAATTTCATTATTTTTGGACTTATATTTTTGAAGTTATGAAGGTTTGAAGTGCATGAGTCGACTCATGAGTCAACTCATGGTACTATGAGCTGTTTGGCACGCAAAAATTCCTCTTGGCACGCTAGTTTTCTGGCTTGGCACGACCTGTGAGTCGACTCATGAGTCGACCCACAAGGCATGAGTCGACTCATGAGTTGACCCCTGCTGATTTGAGCCAAGAATTTCCAGAAACGCATTCTCTGGTCTTTGCAACAGAAGTCGACTCATGAGTCGACTCCTGTAGCATGAGTCGACTCATGAGTCGACCCCTGCGACGTAAAATGTCAGCAACGGCTATTTTTTTGCCCATTTTAATTGCCTTTTATGCTTCCTAAAATCGCTCTAACGGCTCTTTATCTGCCTAAATTGTTTTCTCTTGCTTCTAATGCTATAAAATGCTTCAAATGGTAAAAGAAATTGCAGATTAAATAGTCGATCAAACGTGAGATCAAACACAAGAGAGAGGATCCGAAATCTGCACGAAAAAGCCTGAGATCAACGAGATATTTGAGAGAAAAAGAAAAGAGGATCCAAAATCCACACGTGAGATTGTGAAAGAGATTCAAGAGCTTTCAAAGAGAGGATTTGTCACGCCTACTGTTTCACCTTTGATCTAGAGATCGTTCAAAGCTTTCAAGAGATCTTCAATCATCGATCATCCTCTTCTCAAGCATTCGTTCAAGCGTTCATCCACCTTGAGAAAATCCAAAAAGTGGTTCTTCATTTGAGTAAAGTTTTTATTGTTATATTCTCTCATTTAAGGAGCTGTTATTGTATTAATCTGTGCTCTAAATTATCTTACTCTTGTAAGTAATTGTTCTTGTTTTTGGAGGATTTCTAAAACAAGGAAAGGTTGATCCGAACCTGAAATCGGAGTATTTTGGGTTTACTTGTACCCGGAAAATAAGTGATCTAGCTTCGAATAGCTAGTATCGGAGTTTCCGACGTTTTGTATTCAGGTTGAATACAAGCATAGTGGATTGAAATTCCCAAGTAGGATCTTGGAGAGTGGATGTAGGTGCAAGGTTGGCACCGAACCACTATAAATTCTTGTGTTTGTGGTGTGCTTTATCGCTTTACCTTATTTCTTTATTATATCCTTGCATTTCTGCTTCAAGTAATTAATATTGAATTAAAATCTTTGTCTTGTTCATCATAAGTAATTAATTAAGTCTAAAATTTTTAGAAACCCAATTCACCCCCCCCTCTTGGGTTGCATAGCTGGGCAACAAGTGGTATCAGAGCCCGGTGCTCTAGCCCTTCTTTGATCTAAACAATCAAAGAGCCAAAGATCTATGGCAACCCATGTCGGTACTTCTCTAGCCGAGGGGCAATCTACAAACCGACCTCCACTTTTCAATGGGTCTAATTACACCTATTGGAAAGCTCGGATGAAGATATTCATACAAGCACTTGACTATAATATGTGGAGTATCATAGTGAACGGTCCTCACACACCCACCAAGATTATAGATGGTGTGGAGTCAACCAAACCCAAAAAAGAATGGGATGAGGTTGACAAGAAATTGACACAATTAAATGCCAAAGCCATGAATGTTCTTTATTTTGCACTAGATGCAAGTGAATTTAATCGTATTTCTACTTGTGCATCTGCTAAAGAAATATGGGATAGGTTAGAAGTAACCCATGAGGGAACAAATCAAGTAAAAGAGACTAAAATAAATATGTTAGTGCATAAATATGAATTGTTCAAAATAGAACATGATGAGTCCATAACTGCTATGTTCACTCGTTTTACTGATATAATTAATGGTTTGAAGAGTCTTGGCAAATCTTATACTAACAGTGAACTAGTAAGGAAGATTCTCAGGTCATTGCCAAGAACTTGGGAAGCCAAGGTGACTGCCATCCAAGAAGCAAAGGATTTGAACACTCTACCTCTAGAAGAGCTTCTTGGATCCTTGATGACTCATGAACTCAGCATGAAGCAACATCAAGAGGATGAAGTCAAAAAGAAAAGAACCATTGCCCTCAAATCTACAACTTCGCCTGATTATGAAACGGATGATACTGAAGATGAAGAACAGGATGAAGAGATGGCACTCATCACCCAGAAATTTAAGAAGTTTCTAAGAAAAAGGAAACAGAGGATGAGAAAGAAGTTCACAAAAGGGGAACAAAGCAAAGAGAAAGAGAAAGATCAACCCCTTATATGCTACGAGTGCAAGAAGCTGGGACATTTCAGATCTGAATGCCCACAACTGAAGAAAGGTCCCAAAAAGTTCAAAAAGAAAGCAATGATGGCGACTTGGAGTGCGAGTGATGACTCAAGCTCTGACGAGGAAACCTCAACAGAACAAGCCAACCTGTGCCTTATGGCACACGAAAATGAGGTGTGTCTAGCATCCCAATAAGGAAACAAGAAATGATATCTTGACAGTTGATGCTCGAGACACATGACTGGTGATGAATCACAATTCATCACGCTTGATGCTAAGGATGAAGGGATGGTCACCTTTGGAGATAATGGCAAAGGAAAGATCATCGGGATAGGTAACATTGGTATCACTCCCTCCAAATATATTGAGAATGTTTTATTAGTTAAAGGTTTAAAGCATAACTTACTTAGCATTAGTCAATTCTGTGATAAAGGGTATAAAGTAGTTTTTGAATCATCTGTTTGCATTGTGACTAGTCCTATTAATGATGACATTAAATTTATAGGACATAGGCATGGCAATATTTATATGGTAGATTTGAATGACTTAGCCAAATTAGACATGCAATGCCTAGTATCCTTGAATGCTAAAATCAATGAGACTAGTTGGCTGTGGCATCGTAGACTTGCACATATTAGCATGCATTCTCTTTCAAAATTAATTAAGAAAGATTTAGTTCTTGGTTTGCCAAAACTGAATTTTGAAAAGGATAGAATTTGTGATGCATGCCAATTAGGTAAACAAACTAGAGTTTCATTTAAATCCAAAAACACTGTTTCAACTTTTAGACCTTTAGAGCTCTTACATATGGACTTATTTGGACCAACAAGAACCACCAGTCTAGGAGGAAAATGATATGGCTTTGTAATGATAGATGATTACTCTCGTTTTACTTGGGTTTTCTTTTTGGCTCACAAAAATGAAACTTTTCATATTTTCACTAAATTTCATCGAAAAGTCTCTAATGAAAAAGGTTTTCAATTCAAAATATTAGAAGTGATCATGGAACTGAATTTAAAAATCAAGATTTTGAAAATTTTTGTGATGAAAATGGAATTGGCCATAACTTCTCTGCTCCTAGGATACCTCAACAAAATAGGGTAGTTGAAAGGAAAAATAGAACCTTAGAAGAAATGGCCCGTACCATGCTTTGTGAAAGCAACCTTCCAAGATATTTTTGGGCGGAAGCAATTAACACAGCATGTTACATTTTAAATCGTACTTTAATTAGACAATTTTTAAAGAAAACCCCCTATGAACTTTGCAAAGGAAGAAAACCAAATATTGCATATTTTCATGTTTTTGGTTGCCGATGTTTTGTATTAAATAATGGCAAAGAAAAACTTGGTAAATTTGATGCAAAATCAGATAAAGCAATCTTTCTAGGTTACTCCTCCACTAGTAAAGCATTTAGAGTTTTCAACAAAAGAACTTTAGTAGTTGAGGAGTCCATACATGTTGTTTTTGATGAATCTAACGATCTTCCTTCAAGGAAGAATAAGGGTGTTGATGATGCAGATCCACTAATAGAAGGTATGAAGGAGATCACTCTGAAAGATTCAACAACTCCAGAAAACAAGGATCAAGAAGACGAACAAAATGAGAAAGGTGAAGAAACTCAAGAACAACCTCAAGGTACAAATGACCTACCTAAGGAATGGAGGTATGTTCACAATCACCCTAAGGAGTTAATTATTGGTGATCCTATGCATGGGGTAAAAACCCGTTCTTCACTTAGAGATGTAGTTAATCATTGTGCTTTTGTATCTCAACTTGAACCTAAAACTTTTGAAGAAGCTGAAAATGATCATAACTGGATTAATGCAATGCAAGAGGAACTTAATCAATTTGAAAGAAATAATGTTTGGACCTTAGTATCTAGACCTAAAGGTTATTCAATAATTGGCACAAAATGGGTCTTTAGAAACAAATTAGATGAGCATGGAAATGTAATTAGAAATAAAGCAAGACTGGTTGCTAAGGGATATAATCAAGAAGAAGGAATTGATTTTGATGAAACCTTTGCACCTGTTGCTAGATTAGAAGCTATTAGACTTCTACTTGCATATGCTTGCTTTATGAAATTCAAATTATTTCAAATGGATGTTAAAAGTGTATTTTTAAATGGATATATTGCTGAAGAAGTATATGTAGAACAACCTCCTGGATTTGAAAATCATGCTTTTCCTAATCATGTCTTTAGATTAAATAAAGCTTTATATGGATTAAAACAAGCACCTAGAGCATAGTATGAAAGGCTAAGCAAATTTCTACTAAATAATGGTTTTACAAGAGGTAATGTAGATACAACCCTATTTATTAAAAGAAATCAAAATGATATGCTAATTATACAAATTTATGTTGATGACATAATTTTTGGGTCTACTAATGAATCCCTTTGTCAAGACTTTGCTAAGCTTATGCAGGGGGAGTTCGAGATGAGCATGATGGGAGAACTCACCTTCTTCCTCGGACTCCAAATCAAACAATCAAAAGAGGGAATCTCCATCACCCAAAGCAAGTACACCAAAAAACTACTCAAAAGATTTGGAATGGAGAACTGCAAACCAATTAGCACACCAATGAGTCCCTCAAGTAAGCTTGACAAGGATGATGAAGGTAAAAGCGTAGACTTAAAATACTATAGAGGTATAATTGGTTCATTACTATATTTAACTGCAAGTAGGCCTGATATCATGTTTAGTGTTTGTTTGTGTGCTAGATATCAATCTAATCCTAAGGAATCTCATTTGAATGCTGTTAAAAGAATCCTTAGATACTTAAATGGTACTCAAACTCTAGGGTTATGGTACTCTAAGGACTCACAAATTGATTTATTAGGATATTCAGATGCTGATTTTGCTGGATGTAAATTAGATAGAAAAAGCACAAGTAGAACTTGCCAATTTCTTGGAGTTAACCTAATCTCATGGTTTAGCAAGAAACAAAATTCGGTAGCATTGTCTACGGCTGAGGCCGAATATATTACAGCCGGAAGTTGTTGTGCTCAAATCCTGTGGATTAAGCAACAACTCGAAGACTTTGGAATCAAACTTAATGAAACACCAATAAGATGTGACAACACAAGTGCCATAAATCTATCTAAAAATCCAATTCAATACTCAAGATCCAAACATATTGAAATAAGACATCATTTTATAAGAGAACATGTTCAAAACAAAAATATAATTCTTGAATATGTTTGTACTGAAAATCAACTAGCTGATATCTTTACAAAGGCCCTTAGTGAGGATAGATTCTATGAAATTAGGAGAAATCTAGGAATTCTAGATCCATATGCCTAAATTTCTCAATTTCCAAAGAATTGATGTCAAATATTCTTAGAGCTCAATTTCCAACATCTACCCTGGTCCCAAAAGCTCAAGTTTATCATTCTAAAAACTTATCTTTGAGCAAAGCTCCTTCTCCCAAAATTTCAAATTTTTCTGGAATTTATTCATATTTTTCCTGATTTTCTGAACTTCATGAGTCGACCCCCATGAGTCGACTCAATGGCAAACTTGTAAATCCCACCAACTTCCAACGGGTTCATTGTTTTTATACTGGATCCCTGTTCGTGAGACGACTCATCTTCTCATCGTCCCCCTTCCAAAAGCCGTCTTCTCCAACTCTTTTTGTTCCAAATCCAAGGATCAAATTCGAAGCAATTCTCCCTCCTTCTCTCCACCAAAAATCGCCACCTTAGAAAGGGATTTTTTGTGCTATCTCGCATTACTTGGCGCGGTTGGAACGTGCCCTAGCACTTTACCGAACTTCCAAAATTCACTTCTTTTCTCCACCAAAATCCTTCTTTACTCTCTTGTGATCCCTCCTCCACTCAATTCAAGTCTTCTTGTCTGCTACTTTATTGAATATGGCTCCAAAGATGAAACTTTCCCAAAGAAGAAAGTCAATCCGTGAGCCTGAAAAAATTGTCCGAAAGAAAAGGCATGCTCAGTCTTCAACTGCTCCCACTCCAGTTTCAGTACCTGCTCAAGGTCCCTCTCAATCCCTCCAAAGCACCAGTAAGAATCCTCTTTCCGATAGAAAAGTCGAAACCGGGAAAAATATAGATTTTCGATTCTTTGAGAAAGAGGGCTTTACTCTTGCAAGTAAGATTAAAAATCAAGGATGGAAACTCTACTGCTCCCTTAAGGAAGTCACCTATGTTGACCTAGTCAGAGAATTCTACTAGAATCTACTTTATGGAAGTGGGTCAGTGACTTCAACAGTCAAGGGAATTGATATCTGCTTGGATTCTAGGATATTGGGAGAAATACTTCAGTTGCCTAGTGAAGGATACTCATATATGGAACTCCCAGTAAAAGAAGAGGGGATCAGAATTATTCTAGGAGAAACCTATTCAGGAAGTTTAAACAAATTGGAAGCAAAGATTTTATCCATTGAGATGAGGGTCCTGCATCAGATGGTAACAAAGCTCTTCTTTCCTAGGAGTGGTAGACATGACTTACTTTCCAGCAGAGATGTATGTGTCATGTTTCATGTCATCACTCAGACCCCCCTGAACCTCCCTGCACTTATGATAGAGGCCATGAGAGAAACTTTGAACAGATCCAAGGCACACTTGCCTTATGGTATGGCCCTTACTAGAGTATTTAGGAGGTTTGGAGTTAGCTGTGAGGGGGAGGCTGCTACTAAGCTCTCTCATGTGGACACTTTCAACCAACACACCCTGCACCGAATGGGATTTATAAAGACTGATGGTGGTTGGATCAAGAGATCTGAGGAGAGAACTGAAGAGAGATCTGAAAAAAGAGCTGAAAACAGAACTGAAGGCAGAATAGAAGAAGAGGGTCCATCTTCTCCTGTACATGACTTCAGGGCAGCATCACCAGTTATCCAGTTCATTCCTAATACAGAGGCTGGCCCTTCAGAGTTTACTAGGATGTCCACACCAGTGTATCAGCCAGAGAGCAGAGCACCTCATTCAGAGTTCAGACTGGCTGACGATCAGATCGAGCATATTTCACAGCGTGTGGCTTCTTTGCTGTCTAGTCAGTAGAGTAGTACTTCTTTTGCATCAGGAGCCACCTCTTCTGATCAGACCATTACTCCCCACATCTCCACTGTGTTTCAGATGATATCAGATCAGTCCATCCGGATCCAGCAGCTTGAGGACACAGTCTGGAGACTGACTGGCAGAGTTCTTGACTTGCAAGGGCAAGTCCTTGCTTTGACCCATCCCAAGTCACAGGAGTCAACTATTGAGGTCACAGACCTCACTGCAGAGGCTGGCAGGCTCAGAGGAGCTCTAGAAGGTGGATATGAATTACTGAGGAAAGAGATCCGAGGATCGAGTGAGCATGCTACCACTCAGTTCACTGCTCTACTCCAATCTGTTTCCAGAGCACTGAACATACTTGATTCTATCAGACTCACCTTTTCTGTTCAGTCCTTAGCATCTCAGCGTTCTCAGCCTCCCAGTTCATCTCGTTCTCCTGCTCGTGCCAGAGGCAGACGGGGTAGAGGACGCACTTCTGATCCATCAGTTTCTCATACCATATCTGATGACTCCGATCCATGATTTGTCTTGATCATTACTAGGTCTTAGGAGTTAGTGTCTTGTTCTAGGATCTGAATTTTGGGGTCATGTATTGACAATTAGCTGGTTGATTATTATTTTAAGAACTATGTAATGAAACAATTATGGTATTAATGGAATCATCTTTTACTTATATTTCTACCTTTTGTAATGATGTTGATCATATTTTGGTTATATATATTCTCCTTGTTGAAATATTGTCTTCTCTTTGTTGTTGTTTGCTGTTAATAATTGCTGTACTAAGGGGGAGCAAACATCTGTGATTAACTCTAAAGGGAGAGAAATTAAAGAATATTTCAGAAAAAAGAGAAGTTAACCATGTCTGATGATGTCAAAAAGGGGGAGAAAGTAAATAATTAAACAAAAAGCAACTCATCAAAAGCAAAACCTTAATTAAACAAAAAGCAAGCAACTCATTAAAAGCAAAACCCTAAATTATGAGAAAAATGGGGAGAAATTAAACAAAAAGCAACTCATCAAAAGCAAAACCTAAAAGCAAAACCCTAAATTATGAGAAATTTGGCATCAAACAGAAATTATCAAAAGTACAATGCTAAGTACAATGCAATTATGTAACTTTTAAATTACTTCTTTACATATGCTTTGATTTACTTTAAAAATTTAAATATGCTCTGATATACTTCAAAATTCCAACTTACTCTGATACATCTTAAAATTTTTTTTAACTTACTCTGATACACCCTAAAATTTCTTTTAACTTGCTCTGATACATTATAAAATTTGCTCTGATACAGTGTGAAATTTTTTCTGATACATTGTAAAATCTTTACTGATAACATTGTAAAAATTATTTTTCTTGCTCTGATACATTGCAAAATTTATTTCTTTTCTCTTGCTCTGATATATCTTAAACTCAAAATGAGCTAATACACTTTCAAAATCAACTCGTAAACATACTTTGGCACACATAATTTTTTTTAGCACATAAGTATTTTTTTTTTGCTTTGATGCTAAAACTAAAATCAAATGAGAATGGAATTTTCAAAATACAGCTCAATCTGATAACAAAAACAAGTTTTTCGCTCTAATACCAAAATCACATAATCAAATAAGCATATCTTCAAATCCTTAAGCAAATGGACAAATTATTTTTGTATATGACCATTTATATTACATGCCAAAAGAATCATACTCTTTTCAAGAATATACACCTATAATGCATTCTTTTGAAATTAGTGATTCACATAAATATTTTTGTTCAAATATTTTGTCATCATCAAAAAGGGAGAGATTGTTGCTCCTAGATTGATTTTGATGATCACAAAGCAGATTGAAGGGATACAAATAATTTTAAAATAAAAAAAATCCTTATGCTCTTCAAGGGCAAAATCATAATTTTACTAAAATCCTGATTTGATAGTATCTTTTGATAGAACAAAAGATTTGCAAACTATTGGTGAAAATTTCATTATTTTTGGACTTATATTTTTGAAGTTATGAAGGTTTGAAGTGCATGAGTCGACTCATGAGTCAACTCATGGCACTATGAGCTGTTTGGCACGCAAAAATTCCTCTTGGCATGCTAGTTTTCTGGCTTGGCACGACCTGTGAGTCGACCCACAAGGCATGAGTCGACTCATGAGTCGACCCCTGCTGATTTGAGCCAAGAATTTCCAGAAACGCATTCTCTGGTCTTTGCAACAGAAGTCGACTCATGAGTCGACTCCTGTAGCATGAGTCGACTCATGAGTCGACCCCTGCGACGTAAAATATCAGCAACGGCTATTTTTTTGCCCGTTTTAATTGCCTTTTATGCTTCCTAAAATCGCTCTAACGGCTCTTTATTTGCCTAAATTGTTTTCTCTTGCTTCTAATGCTATAAAATGCTTCAAATGGTGAAAGAAATTGCAGATTAAATAGCCGATCAAATGTGAGATCAAACACAAGAGAGAGGATCCAAAATCTGCATGAAAAAGTCTGAGATCAACGAGATATTTGAGAGAAAAAGAAAAGAGGATCCAAAATCCACACGTGAGATTGTGAAAGAGATTCAAGAGCTTTCAAAGAGAGGATTTGTCACGCCTACTGTTTCAACTTTGATCTAGAGATCGTTCAAAGCTTTCAAGAGATCTTCAATCATCGATCATCCTCTTCTCAAGCATTCGTTCAAGCGTTCATCCACCTTGAGAAAATCCAAAAAGTGGTTCTTCATTTGAGTAAAGTTTTTATTGTTATATTCGCTCATTTAAGGAGCTGTTATTGTATTAATCTGTGCTCTAAATTATCTTACTCTTGTAAGTAATTGTTCTTGTTTTTGGAGGATTTCCAAAACAAGGAAAGGTTGATCCGAACCTGAAATCGAAGTGTTTTGGATTTACTTGTACCCGAGAAATAAGTGATCTAGCTTGGGATAGCTAGTGTTGGAGTTTCCGACGTTTTGTATTCAGGTTGAATACAAGCATAGTGGATTGAAATTCCCAAGTAGGAGCTTGGAGAGTGGATGTAGGTGCAAGGTTGGCACCGAACCACTATAAATCTTTGTGTTTGTGGTGTGCTTTATCGCTTTACCTTATTTCTTTATTATATCCTTGCATTTCTGCTTCAAGTAATTAATATTGAATTAAAATCTTTGTCTTGTTCATCATAAGTAATTAATTAAGTCTAAAATTTTTAGAAACCCAATTCACCCCCCCTCTTGGGTTGCATAGCTGGGCAACAGTATGTCATCTATATACAGTACAAGGAAGATGATTACAGAATTGTTAGCCCATTTGTAGATGTAAGGCTCTTTTTCATTCCTAACGAAGCCATACATTTTGATCACCTTATCAAAATACATATTCTAACTCCTAAATATCTACTTCAATCCATAGATGGACCTATTTAGTTTGCATACCTTAGATTCGTCTGTGGATGTGAACCCTTCAGGTTATATTATATACAGTTCTTCTTCCAGCTCTCCATTTAGGAAAGTGGTTTTGATATCCATTTGTCAGATTTCATAATCTAAGTGTACTGCTATTGCAAGCATAATTCGGATGGATTTGAGTATTGCCACAGGTGAGAATGTCTCGTCATAGTCAATACATAACGTTGACAGTAACCATTGGCAACTAGATGGACTTTATAGATCTCCACCTTTCCATCTGCTTCTCTTTTTATTTTAAAAATCCACTTGCACCTTGTGGGTTTTATTTCTTCAGACGGATCAACTAGTGTCCATACACCATTAATCTTCATGGACTCCATCTCGGATTTTATGGCCTCAAGCCACTTCTGAGAGTCGAACTTTTGTATGTCTTTCATATAGGTGATCAAATCCTCATCGTTCTCATCAAGTTTGATAAGATCATCATCTCAGACTAAGAAATCGTAGTATTTATTCGGTTGATGCGGTACTCTATCGAATCTCCTTAACGGTGCCTCCATAGGCTTCGAATTTGATTCTCCAATCAAATCTGATTTTGTGTGTGCTAGATCTTCTACCTCATGAACTTCATCAAGTTCAATTTTGCTGACATTAGTTTCTTCTCCAAATTTTTTTTTCAAAGAGACTACCCTGTTGCAGACGAACACTTTTTGTTCTTCAGTGAGGTAGAAGTAGTACCCTTCAGTTTCCTTTGGATACCTTATGAATAAGCATTTTTTAGATTTTAATTCAAGCTTATCTGTCTTTAAATATTTGACATAAACTGGACACCCCCAAAACTGAAGGTGTGAGAGCACCAGCCTACACTCTGTCCATGTCTCATATAGAGTTTTATTGATAAACTTGCTCAAAATTTTATTTAGAATATAGCAGGCAGTTTCAAGAGCGTATCTCCAAAAGGAGATTGATTGATTTTTAAATTTCATCATGAACCGAACCATGTCTAACAGGGTTCGATTCCTCCTTTCAAACACCCTATTATGTTATGGTGTTCCAGGAGGAGTCCACTAAGAGATAATCCCATTCTCCACTAGATATATCAGAATATCACTGGTGAGGTATTCTCCTCCTCGATCTGACCGAGGAGTTTTAATACTTTTTCTAGTCTATTTTTGTACTTCATACAGAATTATTTGAATATTTCAAATGATTCAGATTTATGCTTCATAAGATAGACGTACCCATACCTCGATAGGTCGTCTGTAAATATAATGAAGTAATAGTATCTTCCTCTGGCAGCTATGTTCATGGGTCCATATACATCACTATGTATTAGACCTAAAATATTACTGGCTCATTCACCTTTTTTTTAAAAGGTGATTTGATCATCTTACCAAGTAGACAGGATTCACAGATTGGTAATGATTCATAATCATTAATTTTAAGGATCTCCTCCTTGATTAACCTATCTATCCTGTTCTTGTTCAC